>NW_026729750.1:0-41000 GCF_030272615.1 Cryptomeria japonica | reverse complement strand
GAATATTTGTATATGTAATCAACAATATGAATATAAACAACAAAAATCAACAATATGTGTTTGGTGTGAGAGCACCCTCACACTCGCAATGGTCAAATTTTGTTCATCATATGCACAAATAGATGTCACGAGCATGTCTGAGTGGACAGGTTTACGCTAGGCATGCCCTTGTCATGCATCCCAAAGCGCCAAAACGTCAAGAGTCATACCATACCGGTGCGATCTCTCAAGTGCCCTAAGTCCAAAAAATTGTCAAAATTTGACAAACTATTTCTTCAAATCCAGGACACATATGCTCAATCTGTTTGAAGCCATGGGGTCATGTGAGGCTCCTCTACAATGGCCTTTCTCGGTTTTTGACAACTCGGAGCCATTTTCAATTGGTAGCATTTTTTCACCTTCTGCAAAAACCGTCAGTTGCATGCAATGCAAAGTTGCAGGATTGGCTAGAATTGACTCGGTTCGTCATGTGCACAATCGGACATCACGAGTACATCCGGGTGGGAAATTTTACGCTACGTATGCTCCTCTTGTGCATTCCAAAGCGCCGGAACATCGTGAGTCATACCATACCAGGGTGATCTCTCAAGTGCCTTGAGTCCAAAAATTTGTCAAAATTTGACGGACTGTTTCTTCAAATCCATGACACATATGGTTGATCTGTTTGAACCTACAGGGTCGTGTGAGGCTCCTCTACAATATCCTATCTCAGTTTTTGACGACTCAGTCATTTTCAATTGGTAGCATTTTTTGCCTGCTACAAAAATCATGAGTTGCATGCAATGCAAAGTTGTAGGATTGGCTAGAATTGATTCAGTTCGTCATGTGCACAAACCGACGTCACGAGCACATTTGGGTGGGCATTTTTACGTTGGGCATGCCCCTGTCATGCATCCCAAAGCATCAGAATGTCTAGAGTCATACCCTACCGATGCAATGTAGAAGTTGCTTGACAACTTTTTTGACAATTTTTTTGACAACAATGAAAATTTTTCCTCAAATTATATCTAGTCTGAATCTATAACCCCTACAACTCGATAATGACTCAAATAATTCTCCATGATTATACAAGAATCAAGAATGCTCACGATTGACCAGGGACACATCACATATACTCAAAACATAGTCACGAAAAATTGACACACAAAATAGTCACAAAACATTGTCACATATTATTAAAAACTTTGCCTCTAAATATGGTCAAATCAGCTCTTGGCTATTTGATTATACAAAAAAGGTCTTACACATCATCTCATGGGCTTTTATACTACCTTCGACAAGACAAATACTACCTTCGACAACACTCAACATAATACTACACAACACAAAAATTATCAATAGTTTGGTCACTCTCCCTTCTGGTCTCTCCACCCACTCATCTTTCCTTTGCTTACAAGGCTAGTCACATAAGGGATGCCTAGCCTAATTTTGTTCAAACGCCTTGAAACCCTTGTGTGCACCAACCAAAAATACCAAGAACATTATTAGTACATGTCATTCCTCCATCACACTGAAGAAGAGACTTTTCCTAACAATGGATAGAGGAAAAATTGCCCATTTAGCAGCAAAACCCCAGTTTCCTAGGTTTCTAGACCTACAATCACAAAGTTGGCTGTAACTTACAGACCCTTTCTCACAATGGCCCAAAAGAGATGTACTTTCATACATATGGAAAATGGGATGGTTATGTTATCTGGATTTCATTTTTGTCAATTGAAGTGAAATTCTATTATTAGTCTTTTTTACTGTTTTAATTTGAAAATTTGATGAAGATGTAATTTATTTATAAAGTAAAATGTTGTAGTTTCAAAAATTCATTCATTTTGTTATGGTCAAAGTTTATGAGATATAATGATTTGAAAGAGGAGGTTTCAAATTAGATTGTGTGGTAATTTTTGTATCAAGATTTTGGATTACATTTCTTCCAAATTTTATAGATTGGGTAAACTTGATGTCTCTACATGTAATGATTTCTGTAAAGTTTGTTGATTTACCTAAATATTAAGATTTATGTATTGTAATATAATCATTCTAGTGATTATGTAGTTTATTATTTAATATTTTTATTGGAAAATCTCATATAAATTTAATCTATATATTTATTATTCTATAGTTTTATTACTTTACAATTGTGATTTAGATTTTCAGCACTATATAAGCTCTTCTATTTCCAATAAAATTCTCATTATTATAATTTTTTTTATTAATATATATTTTTTTTCTTTCCAAAACTCTACCCTAGAATCACACCAAATAAATATCAGCCTCTTACACAATTTGAAAAAATTAAATGGAGCACAATTCTGGTATTCAGATTTTTTTTTATCAGTAAAGGCAGAGCTGAGTACATATATTGATTTTAGCTAAATACAGTGTATACAAACATGGGTGATGAAGGATCATAAACCTGTTGTTTGCAAATGAAATCATTCTCTGCACTTTCGAGAATAGATTTCAAAACAGAGCAAACCCTATACATCATCTTCAATCATTTCAAAAGATTATCAAAGTTTATGTTATTGAAGACCAAAATTAACTATCAAATACAGGTTTAGGTAGTGGATTCGCAACAAGAAGTTAAATAGAGAATTTTTGACATATCTAATAGCCAAAAGATTAACAAAACCAGTATCAATCAATAAGCATCGAAATGTCTAAAAGCATAACCAGAATATAAAACCTATCTTTCAAACTTCATCCAAGGGCACGACAGGGGGAGTCGAAGTTCTTCCTCATCGTTGACCTCTGTACGGAGGTCAGCCTCGGCCTCGACCGTGACCTGACCATCGGCCCACTCTTCTGGCACCACTTATCTTGCCTTGTTCAGCTTGGGGTTCCTCTTCTTCAATTTTAGGTGGAACCCCAAGCTGAAGCGAAATTGTGTTATAACTTAACCCAATGTCCATGGCTCAAAAAGAGATTAAAGATAATCCCTCCACCATAGCCATAATTTTAAAATGACAGCAATGATCTCATTTTCTTTTGACCCATTGCTTAAAACCATCAACCCTTGGCATCACTCTTAAAATAATTGTTGCAAGAGAGTTCTCGAGCTTAAAGACAACTTTATTAATAATCGAATTTAGAATCTTAATACAAAAACATAAAGTCTTCCCAACTAGAATCAAGGATAAGAGAAAAGTAAAATATTATTTACCTAAAAGAACTTACATCAAATAAATATCAGCCTCTTACACAATTTGAAAAAATTAAATGGAGCACAATTCTGGTATTCAGATTTTTTTTTATCAGTAAAGGTAGAGCTGAGTACATATACTGATTTTAGCTAAATACAGTGTATACAAACATGGGTGATGAAGGATCATAAACCTGTTGTTTGCAAATGAAATCATTCTCTGCACTTTCGAGAATAGATTTCAAAATAGAGCAAACCCTATACATCATCTTCAATCATTTCAAAAGATTATCAAAGTTTATGTTATTGAAGACCAAAATTAACTATCAAATACAAGTTTAGGTAGCGGATTCACAACAACAAGTTAAATAGAGAATTTTTGACATATCTAATAGCCAAAACATTAACAAAACTAGTATCCATCAATAAGCATCAAAATGTCTAAAAGCATAACTAGAATATAAAACCTATCTTTCAAACTTCATCCAGGGGCACGACAAGGGGAGTCGAAGTTCTTCCTCATCGTTGACCTCTGTACGGAGGTCAGCCTCGGCCTCGACCACGACCTGACCATCGACCCACTCTTCTGGCACCACTTATCTTGCCTTGTTCAGCTTGGGGTTCCTCTTCTTCAATTTTAGGTGGAACCCCAAGCTGAAGCGAAATTGTGTTATAACTTAACCCAATGTCCATGGCTCAAAAAGAGATTAAAGATAATCCCTCCACCATAGCCATAATTTTAAAATGATAGCAATGATCTCATTTTCTTTTGACCCATTGCTTAAAACCATCAACCCTTGGCATCACTCTTAAAATAATTGTTGCAAGAGAGTTCTCGAGCTTAAAGACAACTTTATTAATAATCGAATTTAGAATCTTAATACAAAAACATAAAGTCTTCCCAACTAGAATCAAGGATAAGAGAAAAGTAAAATATTATTTACCTAAAAGAACTTACACCAAATAAATATCAGCCTCTTACACAATTTGAAAAAATTAAATGGAGCACAATTCTGGTATTCAGATTTTTTTTTATCAGTAAAGGTAGAGCTGAGTACATATATTGATTTTAGCTAAATACAGTGTATACAAACATGGGTGATGAAGGATCATAAACCTGTTGTTTGCAAATGAAATCATTCTCTGCACTTTCGAGAATAGATTTCAAAACAGAGCAAACCCTATACATCATCTTCAATCATTTCAAAAGATTATCAAAGTTTATGTTATTGAAGACCAAAATTAACTATCAAATACAAGTTTAGGTAGTGGATTCGCAACAAGAAGTTAAACAGAGAATTTTTAACATATCTAATAGCCAAAACATTAACAAAACCAGCATCCATCAATAAGCATCGAAATGTCTAAAAGCATAACCAGAATATAAAACCTATCTTTCAAACTTCATCCAGGGGCATGACAAGGGGAGTCGAAGTTCTTCCTCATCGTTGACCTCTGTACGGAGGTCGGCCTCAGCCTTGACCGCGACCTGACCATCGACCCACTCTTCTGGCACCACCAATCTTGCCTTGTTCAGCTTGGGGTTCCTCTTCTTCAATTTTAGGTGGAACCCCAGGTTGAAGCGAAATTGTGTCATAACTTAACCCAATGTCCATGGCTCAAAAAGAGATTATAGATAATCCCTCCACCATAGCCATAATTTTAAAATGACAGCAATGATCTCATTTTCTTTTGACCCATTGCTTAAAACCATCAACCCTTGGCATCGCTCTTAAAATAATTGTTGCAAGAGAGTTCTCGAGCTTAAAGACAACTTTATTAATAATCGAATTTAGAATCCTAATACAAAAACATAAACTCTTCCTAACTAGAATCAAGGATAAGAGAAAAGTAAAATATTATTTACCTAAAAGAACTTCAACCTATTAATTTCCCAAAGGCTGCCTAACACTATAACTAGCAACTTCCCACCCCTCCTCTATTGACACTAAGCATTCATCAATGTTACCATCAACACTTGACACCAAATTCCTTTATTCATCAAATGCATGAAGAAAATCAAAGGTATCCACCCTAACCTTAGAACCATGCATACTAGAGCCTGGACTAGTTGAAATATCATTTTATAGAAGGGGAAGAATAGCCCACCTCCAAACTCTACTAGCGATTGTTTTCTCTTACAATAACTTCTTTCACAAGGCAAGGGGATGCAAATAGTTTAATTCATCTTAATTTCTCATCAAAATCCTCTTCAATATCTCTATTATAGTCTTCATCCTTTACATATGTCCTTTCTCCTACCAATCATTATCAACTTGAACTCTATTCAAAACTTAATTTTCCCACTCATTACCTTCATCACAATCTCCTTTATAGCAATTTTCAAAGAACTTCCATAATTGATATGATAAATATATTTATCCACTCATTTAATCATATCAATCTAGATTTATTCTCTCCTAGCTTTATCCCCTAATCATAAACTAGAAAAATATATGTAAAAATGTGTATACGATATTAAATGAAAGAGAAAATAATTACTATAAAATCAATAAAATTTTGTTAAAAAGAAAAGACGTTGATCCCCTCTAAAAATTTATATAAAATGTGTGTATGATATTCAATGAAAGAAGAGATGATTACTATAAAACAATATTCCTAGAGAAAAACAACAAAAAAAAAAAAAAGTTGAAATAATTGAAAAATTTAAACCACCAGTAAAGAATGATTTACAAAGTGTTTTATTTTGTGGAGAAGCCATACCCTGATTTACAAAGAATTAAGAAAAAATTAAAAAAGAAAACTAGACAGTGATATTTTGTTCCGCATAGAAATAGAAATGGGATTCTGGTTGGCGTTGTTACCTATGGAGATCAAATTTGCGGCGCTTTGCCTCATGTCTTAGACTTCATATCTTATTATTATATATGTCATGTTCCCCATTACAAATGTTCTTGGACACGCCCAACGGTTAACAAACAACAATAAACGGACATAGATTGAATCTTGATATCATAAATATGTGTTTAGTTACTGCACATTCCGTAGATTTGCAGAAGTTGTTTTGCAGCCGAAGAAAATAAGACAGCATCAATGGCAACAGACAGGCTTTCTGCATTAACAGATGAGTTTCTTTCAACTCATATTCTGTCAGAGTTTTCCTACAGAAATGTAGTACGTTTGTGCTTGCTCTCGAAGAGATGGAGATTCTTATGGAAGAAAATAACCTTTCTCAATTTTTATTGGCAAGATTTTGAGAAACAAAAAGATTTTGAGATAAACGTAATAATTAGCAATGCTCTGTTTCACCTGGATGCTCTGTTTCACCTTCAAATCGTCTTGAATGGCCCCAAGACTGCCGATTTGAACAACTGGATTCGACTTGCAGCTGAAAAAAAGGTAGAAAGCATGTCTTTACAAATCTGTTATAGAGATTTTTCCATGGTGGATCTTGGGGAATCTCTTTTTAGGTGTAAAAACCTCACTGTCCTAAAATTAAAATCCATCAATCTTCCCAAGGTACCCAGTAATTTTGGAGGTTTCCAATCCCTGAAAACATTTTATGTTTTTGATAATCCGAATTTGGATGATGCCACGTTACAAGAATTCATGAACATGTGCCCACATCTTCAGATTTTGTCAATTCGCGGTTGTGTGGGCTTGAAAAAGTTGAAAATACGTGCTTCCAATCTCATATGCGTACATCTTGGATTTTTAAACCCCAATATATCATTGCAGATGGCTTGCCCTCAGTTGACTCAAATCAACCTCATGGATTATGGGTACTGTCGAGGGCTTAAATTACTTCAAGATATTTCAAGAAAAGAATCTGTTAAAATAATTACTCTTCATAATTATGGTACAAATGTTGTCAATCCAGATATCCCTAGTATTGTTGTTCTTAACAGTTTTCCTCAGCTTGAAGAGTTGATAATCCATGGCCATTGTTTCCAGGTTAGTATTTTCTACATTCAGATTAAATGTTCTTAAGTTGTGACTCTAGTTCTATAGCAGTGACTGGTAGAGACTGATTCTAGCTCCTATCAATAACAATATTATCTTTTAGTGTTAATATATTTGTGGAAAGTACCATTATTTGTTTCAAATTCTTTGTATAGGAATGAACCCACATTATGTTTGATGCAGGAGATGATATCCTATAAGATTTCAGAGACAGAGGTAACAGAGGTGACATTGTCAAATTTGAAGATAGTGCGTGTCCATATTGGGACACAAAAGATTGGGCAGGCTGTGAATTTTCTAGATTTTCTTCTGAAAAATAGTCCATTATGTGCAATAAGTGTCTTTCTGTCAAAACGCCGCAGTAGAATCATGCTAGATAAATTGCTAAACTTGGAAAAGGAATCAAGATTATCCACTGCCATAAGAGGATGGTCAACAGAGTCCAAAGCAATTTGTGTGTTGTGTGGTCATTACAGAGTTTGAAAACCATTTCCTGCAATGTAAATGCAACATCTTCAGAGATTTAAAGTTACCATATCCTGCAATGTAAATGCAATATCTTCAAAGATATAAACTTTTCCTTGTCAAGAAACATTAGTAGTTATCTTTTTTGTTTGGCCCAAAACAGATGTACTTTCATACAATGGAAAATGGGATGGTTATGTCATCTTGATTTCATTTTTGTCAATTGAAGTGAAATTCTGTGATCAGTCTTTTTTACTGTTTTAATTTGAAAATTTGATGAAGATTTAATTTATTTATAAAGTAAAATGTTGTAGTTTTCTGTTATGTTCAAAGTTTATGAGATATAATGATTTGAAAGAGAATTTTTCAAATTAGATTGTGTGGTAATTTTTGTATCAAGATTTTGGATCACATTTCTTCCAAATTTTATAAACTGCGTAAACTTGATGTTTCTACATGTAATGATTTCTCTAAAGTTTGTTGATTGGGCAGGGTGTGAATTTTCTAGATTTTCAAGATTATGCACTGCCAAAAGAAGCTGGTCCAAAGAGAGTAAAGAAGTTTCTCAATTGTTTAATCATGCCGTTCAATTCGTGTAGAAAATCTGCTTTTATAAAAAACATGGTACATAAAACATCCATTTCGTGCAATATTAAATGCAATTCGTTTCTTTATCCTAACATTACTCTATATTTTTTAAATGGCCAGCATTGTTAGGCCAGGACAGAACACTTCATCAGCCTCTAACACAATATTAAAACATTAAATGGAGCGCAATTCTGTTATCCGGATTTCATTTTGTAATAAATGAAGCGAAATTCTGTTATTTGGATTTCATTTTTGCAATAAGTGAAGCGAAATTCTGTCATCTCCCTTTTCCATTGTTCTCTTTTTAAGATGTACTGAGGACCTAATCCCTTTGCAAAGTGATATGCCTGTGTAGTTTTAAAATTCATTACACTAAGTGAGCAGAGTATTATACAAATTAACAGAGCAGATATTACAACACAAACTATCTTAGAGATTTCTTTTAACTTGTATTTTGACAAAGATTTCTTACAGAGATGTTGTATGCTATTCTTGTGCAAGAAAATACACGATCTCAGAAAAATGACATAATTAACAACGCCCCGCTCCACCACGTTTTTCCCTGTGATGGCGATTCTTATGGAGGAAATTAGCCTTTCTCAAATTTTATTCTTTTGCCAAGATTTTGAACAACAGAAAGATGACAAACGTATTCGCTGTTTGGACCTTCAAATCACCTTGGATGATCCGAAGACTGCCGATTTGATAGAAACAGTGTTACTATAAACAAATATGTAAAGACCAGAAGATAATGTTGTAATTAAGATAGAAGCTGAGTATCATTCTCCACAGTGAAAGAGGACATAAAAATATCATCATAAGCTCAGAATATTTAATTTCAATGTACAAAAAAATACTAACCTGGAAACATTGGCCATGGACCATCAGCACTTACAGCCCAGGAGACCCATTAAGAACAGTAGTACTACGAAGTCCTGGATTGACGTCATTCAATGATATATCACGGCTTAAAATTCTTAGAATTAGGTACATGAAATTGGAATAACGTATATTCAATCTTTTCAATCTCAAACAACGGCGAATTCCCAACATTCTAAGATACACAGCCATGAAACCCTCAAACATGGCATCATCCACACTGATGATCAAACATCACCAAAGATCACAAAACCCCAAAATTAGTGGTTATCTTGGGAAGATTGATGATGACGATCAAACATCATCAAGGATCAGAAAACCCCAAAATTAGTTTGTTATCTTGGAAAGATTGATGAATTTCACACCAGAAAATAGAGTCCCCAAGCTCCACCAGGGAAAGGGCGTTAAGCCTCATCTTTGGATCTCTATAAGATATATGTAGATCTATGTGTTCCACCTATTTCTCAGCTGCAAGATGAATCCAACTGTTCATATTGGGACTCTGGACTCTTAGCCTGCAGCTGAAAAGCATGTGGAAAGCATGTCTTCACAAATCTATTATAGAGATCCAAGACTGATAAGAAGATTGACGATTCTTCCAGGGTGGATCTTGGGGACTCTCTTCTCCTCACTGTCCTAAAATTGAAATTCATCAATCTTCCCAATGTAGCCCACTAATTTTGGGTTTCCGACTTTGGATGCCAGGTTACAAGAATTCATGGAGGTGTGGCAATTCGCAGTTATGAGGGGTTGGGAAACTTGAAAATACATGCTTCCAATCTCACATACCTAAATCTAGGATTTTTAAGCGATAATAGTTCTATAGCTCTATAGTTCAAATCAATAGCAGTGACTGGTACAGATTGATCCTTGGCTTCTACAATAACAATATTATCTGGTGGTCTTTATATATTTTGTTGTTAGGTGATGCTTGAGTCTCACTGCCCTTAACTCAACTTCGCCACCATACTTCAAATCAATAACTACCAGTTCTATTTTTAGTCTATCATTGCTATGTCTAGTTTGACAATCAGTTTGCATTAGTCTATTTTTAGATCTCTCAGTTATGAAGAGCTGTCCATGCAATTGACACTTTAGCTTTTTCAAGTTGCTGTTAACTGAGAAAGAGTTTGACAACCATTTCCAAGAAAGAGTTTGGCAACCATTTCCTGCAATCTAAATGCAATCTTCAAAGACTAAAGTTCATCTTGTCAAAAAACAGATGTGCTTCATACATATGGAAAATTGGATGTTTATATTATTTGGATTTCAATTTGAAATTAGTTAAGTGAAATTCTGTCATTTTTGTTCTTTTATTATAAAAGTTTGATAAACTTTGAATTCATTTATGAGGTAATATGTTGTAGTTTCCAAAAATTATTGATTCAGTTATCATCAAGCTTATGAGGTGTAATAATTTGGAGGAGTTCTTTTCAAATCTAGATAACCCCCTTTTTTTAAAACAGAAAGAAAGAAATAAAACAAGAAAAGATGTAAATAATTTGCATAACATTAATTGTTTAAACATAACATAGTACAACATAAGTATATATATAAGAGAGGTTTAGTGTTTACAGCTTTTTGGAATTCATCTTGAACTTAGAAGATCTTTACAATGTTGAAAGTATTGTCAGGGCAATTTTCTGCCCAACCACGGACTTGCTAGTCACCCGCACCACTTCCAATTGGAAAGGCCCGACCCTTCATAGGGAAGTAAAAGAAGTTGGTTCTAATGCCATCTGAGATGGTATTAGGTCCTTCTTTTACCTCTCATTCTTGATGATACTTACCCTCTCTTCTCAGAGGATGACGACCTTCCTGCATCCACTAGGTCAAAATCATGTAGTTAGTCTGAAATCTTAGCATAACGTTAACATTTGCATACATTGCTAAAAAAAATAACTCATATCATAATGATTAGAACCAAATCTTTAACATGTGCATTGCAAATCACCATTCAACAATATTAAGCGGTAAGTATTAGTGTATAAAACATCATCAAAATATTTAGGGCACAAGTGGAAAGTAACATAACCTTCCCCTTGTGAAACATCATCCTCGATGATTTTAAGTATCATAAAAGAAAACATGAAGTTCAACATTGTTTATCCATGCATAATAAAATAAGTTTCATTTGTTATAAATATTTAATAGATGTGGAAATATTTGGTGGATTTTATTGTAGTCCTCCCAGGTGGCATTGCCATTAAAGTATAGATCCCACTAGAACTTGCACTAAGTTAATTCTCTGTTACGTAACACTTATGTACATCGAGCAACTTGAATATCTCGATCATGACCACCCCTATGTCCTGTACTTGCAAGGAGTTCCAATCGATCATATGTGCGAAATCAAATATGTACTTTTTAAGATAAAAAACAGGAAACATGTCATGCAATTGGGCGAGAGTTGTTGGTAGATCAATTCTATAAGTGATTGGGTTGATAATTTCAAGGACCTAAAATGGTCCTACATATCTAGGTGCAAGTTTGGATGACTTTCCAAATTTAATGGCACTTTTGTAGGGTTTGACCCATAGAAGTACTTTCTCTCCCACTTCAAATTGTCTGGAAGTTTGTTTTTCATTTGCATATCTTTTCTACCAATCATTAGCTTCTGCTAATCCTTTTTTGATTAATTTTTTTTTCTCTTTCATTTCTAAGAGCAGTTTTTGACCGAGGGTTATCCTATCTTCTAGCATATCCCAACTGATAGGAGTTCCACACCTCCTTCCATATAGTGCCTCACATAGTGTCATCTTTAGTGGCAACAGATAGGAGTTGTTATAAGCAAACTTGACTAAGAGAAGATAATATTCCCACTTGTATTGCTGGTTCATGGAGTACATTCTTAGAAGATCCTCTACCACCTGATTGACCCTTTCTATTTGTCCATCTATCTCTGGATGATAGGCAGAGCTAATGTTTAATTGAGTACCAAGGGCTGCAAAAAAAGTTTGTCAGAATCTCGATGTGATTGTGGAATCTCAAACTTGATATAATATTTTTCAGGTACTCCACACAATCCAAATATTTCTTGTACAAACTTGTAGGCAATAGCTGGTGCCCCATCTATTAGATTTTCTGGTATGAAGTGGGCTATATTGGTAAGTCTATCAACCACCACCAAATTGGCACTATGCTTATTCCTAGACATGGGCAATCCTTGGACAAAGTCCATGCTGCTTTAATCCTTTGGTATTCTAAACAACTAGCCACAAACCTATTGACATCTTTTTTAATTCCTTTCTATAAGTACAAGGGTTTAATATTGTAAAGTGAAAAATTTGGGCTTATCAAACTCACCACATGGAAGGGGGAAATCACGAAACCGATTTTCACTTGGAGAACTTTACATTAAAAAGAGGGGATGAATCCATTATATCCAATCCAAAATGATACAACGACTGAATACTAAGTAGATTGATTGTGTTTGGAATGTGTTTGACCCTTTTTTATAAGTTGAATAAGTAAACTTCTAATATTGAAGACAAAGTAAGCAGAAACAACGAGCTACATATTCTGGATTTCGTCATGCACTTGGATCTGAGAAGTTTGAGATGATTCAGAATTGCTCTGTGAAATATGCCAAAAGTAGCAGGGGCCGTGTGTTTGGACCAAGTCGCCCTCCTATCGGTCCTTTGAACTTTCTGCACATTGAAAAGGGTTTTTCTATCTCTCCAAATAAAGCTTAATTCTAGAAGTGAATTTGTGTACCTACTTCTTGCACACAGAAAGAAGAAGAAAGGGTTTGGGAATACGGGTTCCCTTAAGTCTAACCCCAATTTAGAATTAACCTTGAATGAAATACTACAAATGCTTGAAATAAATGATGGAAAGGTATACCTTTATATTTTCTATAGATGATGATGATGCTTTGCTTCTTAGATGTAATCACATATGTTGTATGAAATGGCATGAACATGACAAAACCCTAACACACACATGCTTGCAAATGAATGATGTAATGTTGCTAGAATGGATAGATGAAGAATATGTAGCCTCGAGGAATGCTAGATGATTGATGCTTGAATGCTTGATGCTTGAACGCTTGAGATCCAATTCTGAATTCATGAATTTATATTCTCCTTATGCTTGTATATCAAAATAAGAGGGGGAGACCTCATATACCTTCATGTCATCAAACATTTAATTTTTTGACATAGGCCAAGATGGGGGATTTATTTCCCGCTCAAATTTGAGATAGGTCCTAGGGGCCAAAATGGGTCCTCATTAGGGAGGATTGGGGCATGGCGACTTGGTCCTACCATAATTTGGGCTAGGATCAAGAGCCATGCAAGGTGCAAAGTGGAAAAATGAAGCTTGATTGCATAGGGGAGGCATAAACAGGTGTTGATCAAGCATGGGGATGAGACCAAAAAGGCGAGGGCCCAAAATACAGTCAAAATTGCAAGGGGTGAAATTTTAGGATGCTACAATTAGCCCCCACTTTAGCGAGAGTATGAGCTTATACAAATACTCATGGTAAAGTAGAAGGATAGAGATTAGGAATGCAGAGAAAAATCACAAGGAGTATAAGATATCACTAATTTTGAGGAACACACCAATGCATGTAGGCATTTTCCATCACCCTACATGGATAGACTTAAACCTATGAAGGTTTTTCAAGCAACTCTTGGTATCAACCAAGTGTTATGGTGGTTGGTAATCCTTTTTGGTCTAATGTGCCATTTTGTTCTAGTTTTTATCCATTTTTTACAGGTGTATTGGGTGTGTATTCACACCACGAAGTTGGAGTCCCCTCATGGGACATGAGTTTTTCTATAGGGGGGTGTATGGTGCAAGAGCACCTCCTTACTCATCAGGTCACCATGAGGTCAAATATGGAAGACAATTGTTTTTATGGATACTCAATGTAAATAAGGTCAATTGTGATCATTTTTTATGTAATAAGGTCATCTAGACCAATATTTGTTATGTCTAGTCATCGGTTACTCATATTGGCAAAATTGCTCAAGATTGCTCAAAAGCTGTAAAAACTTGTCAAAGAGTTCTCAAGGTATCTAAATGGTCCATTTTTATGTAACATGTGATGCGAAGATGTTCTTATGTCCATTTGGACCTATTTTGATGTTTTGGGGGTCATATGCTTGTCTAAGTTCAAAGTTGTCAATGTTGCATAATGTTGTCATGTTTCAATAACACACAAAATGTGTTTTTGTGTCTCTAATGATAATAAAGAGTTAGAATTTGGTTTTTGGTGGTTGGTGTGGTTATGTGGGTATATAAATATCCTTTCAACATCGTGGGAGAGGTTGGTGATCATTGTATGGTGAGAAAATCAATAAAATTTGGAAGATTGTTGCACTTTTATGAGTTTTCTCTACATAACAGTCTGAAAATCTGAAGTTTTCTGTACCATAACCTTTTTTATTTTCTTGGAAAACTGATTGGACATGATGCTCGGGTGAAACATCTTTCATTTTCTTTTCGTCTCGTGTCATTTATTTCATTTTTGAGGAAGATATCACATTTTTAGTAAAACATGTCCAAACCCTACCTAGGGCTCACAACAAGCATTAAAAAAGTAAAAATTTAATTCTATACAATGTTAAACCACTCCAATGGGTAGAAAATATTTGTACATATATTTTTTCTATTTCCTATGTCTTTCAGGGATCCATGAAGCATTTTCCACATGTTGTTGGAGGACTCAAATACTGATTTTGTCTCTCAGACAGTGGACAATAATGTATTGTTGGTGTTTTGGAGGTGTTGAAGTACAAATTGGGCTCCTAGAGGTTTGTTGAAGGCTTGGAGAGGTGTTAGGGGTTAGTGTAGACCCTAATAAAGTGTTTGTGACCCTTGATTGGCCAAAATACTCACCATTTTATGACTGTCCCAAAATTGGATATGTTGTTGTCCTAAGGAACTAGTAACCTAAGATATTATGAATATGATTCAAAGAAAGGGTTTTATGAGTGAAGGACAATTGAGGAAGGTTTTTGGTATTCTTTGTTAACCCTTAAAAGTGTTAGGAAGCCTTGGTGAGAGGATTTGACCCAAATTATTATGACTATCCTAAAGATGTTTTGGTTGTCATCTAAAACAGTAAACCAAAGTTAAGTGTTCTATGATCCCTTGGGAGGTTGGGTGGGTAAATAAAGTTACTTGTTTCATGTTTGGGAAGTCAAGAAGAGTCTTAGATGGGTTTTTTATGTGTTTGGGAAGAAACCATTATTTTTGTGAGGTTGTATTAGATGAAGAGAAGGAGACCTATTTGTGGGTAGTCCTAATTGAGTAACCAATTGAAGTTGGTGAGTGTTTGAGTGTTGTGAAACATTATTATGAGTTCAAGAAGTTTGAATAGACATGGAGAATGTGTGTGCATTTTTAGATAAGATATTGAGAAGATAGATTGAGTCTTGGGCTATTGAAGCCTAGTGAGTAGTTTGTGAAGTTAATGAAGAGTTTCACCTATTGATTTGGTGAGTTGGGAGAATGATCTCCTTAGTTTTTTAAGTTTGTTGGATACTTTGCATCAAATTGGTATTAGAGCAAGGGAGTATATCTCTTGAAAGGAGATAGTTGGAATTTAAGAGAAGAGTAAGTAAGAGGTTGAAGACAAGATGCCTCCTAAGAGTGTGGGTACTGCTAGAGAGTTGCAGGAGTTGAAGGAGAATAATGCAAGATTGCAAGAATCCTACAATGTTATGATGGTAGGGCTTGAATCCTTAGAATCTAATCAAAGAAGGAATGTTGAAATGTGAGATGTGGGTGATGAAGAGGAAGAAGAAGAGTCCCAAGAAGTAGAATAGAAAGAGCAGATAGATCCTGAAGAGCAACAGTTACTCAGCTTGTTAAAGGCACTAAAAGGTGATCAATATAAGGCAAGAGTTGACCTAACTATGTATGGTAGAAATATTACTGAACAAGAGTTGCTTGATTGGGTAGCAGTCATGGACACATATTTTGAGATTGAAGATGTGCTAGATGATCAGAGGGTCAAATTGGCTAAGACAAAGTTCAAAGGACATGCTCTCCTATGGTGGGATTATGAACAAGTAGAAAGAAGGAAGAAGGGCAAGGCAAAGATCATCTCATGGAACAAAATGGTGGCAAAACTCAAAGGTAAGTTTCTCCCTAGAGACTATGAGGTTCAAATTATGCTTAAACGAATGTAATGCTTAAAGCATAGGGATTTAGATTTGAAAACTTATACTAATGAATTTTATAAGTTGAGTATCAAAGTAGGAAGGGATAAAGATGAAGTTGAAAAGGTGGCTAGGTACCTTGGAGGACATAGGTTCAATATTAAAGATGAATTGGTGATTGCTAACCCCAAAGGTGTGGAAGAATGTTTCCAATTGGCACTCAGGGCTGATGATAAAGTCAAAAAAAGGCAAGAGAAATCCACAAGAGGAAGAGGCAGAAATAATAACAGAGGTAGAGGTGGAATTCCTTCACAAAAAAAAACCCATGAGGATCAAGGTGACACAAGCAAAGGTAAAGAACAATCATTTTCTGATTTTAGAAGTGGATTTGGTAAGAATATAGGCATATTTGGTAGAGGTCCCAATCAATTCTCCAGTAGATGTTATAACTACAATGAATTTGGTCATCCTTCTTTTAGATATCCTAAAAAGACAACATCATCATCATCTAAGATTGATAAAAGGGTTGCATTTGCATAAGAAAAGGAGGTTGATAGTTCAAAGGTGGTTGAATGTAATTTTGAAGTTGGAGAGAGTTTTATGATTAAGAAGACTATTTTGAAGACCTCACAAGGACATGAACCCATACAAAGAAGAAGCCTCTTTAAAATAAGGTATCAATGCAAAGGTAAATTTTATACTATTGTTGTTGATTTACGTTCTAATGATAACATGGTTTCTATTGAAATGGTTGAGAAATTGAATTTGAAAAGGATACTTCATAATAATCCTTATAGAGTTTCTTGGGTTAATGATTATGTTACTTTGTTGGTGAGGGAACATGAAAAGGTTGATTTTCAGGTTGGTTAGTATACAAATAGTATTTTATGTGATATCTTGCCCATGGAATGTAGCCATATTCTACTTGGTAGACCTTGGCAATATGATAATAATACTTGTTATTATGGTAGGTGGAACACGTATACTATTGAAAAGGATGGGGTTAAGTATACTCTAATGCTAATGAATGATGATTTCAAGGGTAAGAGTAAAATAGTTATGTTTGGTAAGAATACACTACTCAAGGATGAGGAAGTTGTAGCCAATTCAAGGCTAGAGAAGGCTGAAAAGAGTTATTTGTTTGTAGGGGTAATGATTGGACCATTTATGTGTCCTTTTGTGTATGAAAATATAAAAAAAGAACATGTAAATGCAGGTGTTAATTGGAAGGTACAATGGGAAGAGATTGGACAAGTGTTGGAGAGGGTGCAAGTGCAAGCACCACAAGGCAATTCTTGGTATCAGCCAAGTGTTATGGTGGTTGGTAATAATTTTTGGTCTAATGTACCATTGTGTTATGGTTTTTATCCATTTTTTGTAGGTATATTAGGAGTGTATTCATAGCACGAAGTTGGAGTCCCCTCATGGGATATGAGTTTTTCTATAGGGGGGTGTATGGTGCAGGAGCACCTCCTTACTCATTAGGCCCCCATGAGGTCAAATATGGAAGACAAGTGTTTTGATGGATAATAAATGTAAATAAGGTCAATTATGATATTTTTTATGTAATAAGGTCATTTAGACCAATATTTGTTATGTCTAGTGATAGGTTACTCATATTAGCAAAGTTGCTCAAGATTGCTCAAAAGCTGTAAAAACTTGTCAGAGAGTGCTCAAGGTATCTAAATGGTCCATTTTTATGTAACATGTGATGTGAAGATGTTATTATGTCCATTTGGACCTATTTTGATGTTTTGGGGGTCATAGGTTTGTCTAAGTTCAAAGTTGTCAATGTTGCATAATGCTGTCATGAGTCAATAACACACAAAAGGTGTTTTTATGCCTCTAATGATAATAGGGAGTTATAATTTGGTTTTTGGTGATTTGTGTGGTTATGTGGGTATATAAATATCCTTCCAACCTTGTGGGAGGGTTTTTGATCATTTTATGGTAAGAAAATCAATAAAAATTGGAAGATTGTTGCACTTTTTAAAGTTTTCTCTACATAACAGTCTAAAAATCTGAAGTTTTTCATACCTTTTCATTTGCTTGGAAAACTTATGGACATGATTTTGGGGTAAATCCTCTTTCATTTTCCTTTTGTCGCGTGTCATTTCATTCATTTTTGAGGAAGATATCACATTTTTAGTAAAAATTATCCAAACCCTACCTAGGGCTGGCAATAAGCATAAAAAAAGTAAAACTCTATATCTATACAATTTAAAACCCACTCCAATGGGTGGAAAATATTTTTACATATATTTTTTCTATTTCCCATGTCTTGCAAGGATCCATGAAGAAATTTTCGTGTGTTGAATGACACAAAGTCTAATTTTGTGTCTCGGACAATGGACAACAATGTATTGTTGGTGTTTTGGAGGTTTTGAAGTGACATTTGGGCTCCCAAAGCTTGTTTTAAGGCTTGGAGAGGTGCGAGGGATTCGTGCAGACCCTAATCAAGTCTTTGCAGCGCTTGATAGGGCAAAATACTCACCATTTTATGACTATCCCAAAACTGGATATGTTGTCCAAAGGAACTAGTAACCTAAGATATTATGAATATGATTCAAAGGAAGGGTTTTATGAGTGGAGGAAAATTAAGGAATGTTTTTGGTAGTCATTAGTAACCCTTGTAAGTGTTATGTAGCCTTGGTGAGAGGATTTGACCCAAATTATTATGATTGTCTTAAAGATTTTTTGGCTGTCATAGATAACAATGAACCAAAGTTAAGTGTTGTGTGATCCCTTGGGAGGTTGGGTGGGTAAAGAAACTTCCTTCTTTCATTTTTGGGAAGCCAAGAAGAGTCTTTGAGGGGCTGTGTATGTGTTTCGGAAGAAAATATTGTTTTTGTAAGTTGGTATTAGATGAAGAGAATGAGACCTATTTGAGGGCAGTCTTAATTGAGTAACCAATTGAAGTTAATGAGTGTTTGAGTGTTGCGAGACATGGTTATGAGTTGAAGAAGTTTGAATATAAATATATAATGTGTATGTATGGTTAGAGAAGATATTGAGAATATTGAGTGAGTCTTGGGTTATTGAAGCCTGGTGAGTAGTTTGTAAAGCTAATGAAGAGTTTCACCTATTGAGTTGGTGAGTTGGGAGAATGATCTCCCTAGTTGGTCAAGTTTGTTGGATGCTCTGCATCATTGACCCTTTCTATTTGTCCATCTATCTCTGTATGATAAGTAAAGATAATGTTTAATTGAGTACCAAGGGCTACAAACAAGGTTTGTTAGAATCTGGATATCATTCTAGAATCTATCTGATATAATATTTTTAAGTACTCCACGCAATCTAAATATTTCCTGTACAAACTTGTAGGCAATAGTGGGTAGCCCATTTGTTAGATTTCCCGGTATGAAGTGGGCTACACTGGTAAGACTATCAACCACCACCAAAATGGCATTATGCTTATTCTTGGACATGGGTAATCCTTGGACAAATTCCATACTGCTTTAATCCTTTGGCATTTTAAACAACTAGCCACAAACCTATTGACATATTTTTTAATTCCTTTCTATAAGTACAAGGGTTTAATATTGTAAAGTGAAAAATTTGGGCTTATAAACTTCACCACGTGGAAGGGGGAAATCACTAAGCCAATTTTCACTTGGAGAAATTTACATTCAAAAGAGGGGATGAATGCACTATATCCAATCGAAAATGATACAAGGAATAAATACTAAGTAGATTGATTGTGTTTGGAATGTGTTTGACCATCTTTTATAAGTTGAATAAGTAAAGTGCTAATATTGAAGACAAAGTAAGCAGAAATAGTGAGCCACAAATTCGGGATTTCGTCATGCACTTGGATCTGAGAAGTTTGAGATGATTCAAAGTTTCTATATGAAATCTATTGGTCCTTACATCCAGAATGACAACTAGGTGATAAAAAATCAATTCAGGGATTGAACATCCTTACTGAACAACTAAATTTCCTATAGCAAAGGCTCATTTACTTTATCGACCAGGGATGTAAACTTGAATCGGGCCAGCACGATATGTGCACTAAGTTCATATTGCAACTTGTTGGCATTCTATACTCAATGAGAATGATTGATGTTGTCATTGATGGCAACCAACTGGTAACAAGTTCTACACATTCACCAGCAACACAAACATCATCTATAGGCACTGACAGGCACATTCACCAGCATCTAGATTACACCAGTAACACAGACATCATCTACAGGCACTGACGGGAGTGGAAAATAATGAATGAAGGTAGAAATGGAATATATATTGCACAGAAATGTACTTCCACTGGATATGGAAGTATTTATTGTGAGCATGCAACAAAGATTGAGGAAGAAGATGTAACGACAAAGTCACCACTTGTTGCTACAAGAATCTTTGGATTTTCTGGTGTAGAGAACTACTGCAAGAATTCATCCTTGGAAAGAGGCTTGTGATAGAGGCGCAGGAGATGACCATTTACCAACAATTTGAACTTAATAGGATCAATTGCAGACAATCATACTACACCATTAGAGAATGTTTCAATCACCTCATAATGCCCTAACTAGCATGTATGTAGTTTTTCCAAGTTGTCCTTATACCTTGAATCATAGAGAAGAGCCCAATCGCCTAGTTTAAATGTTTTGTCTTTTATATAACAGTCATGCCACTTCATGCATTTAATCTAAATTATTTATGTGTGTTGCAAGGTTGATTTTCTGATTTCGCCCAAGGCATTAAGCTACAAGAGCCTTTCCTGTTGTGCTGCAGAGAGAGTCATATCTAAGGCTATGACTATTCTCAGGGTTTTATGCTCAAATTCCATAGGCATCATAGCTTTTGTCCCATACACCATTTCAAAGGGTGTAAACCTTGTTGTGGTTTTCCAAGTGGTTCGATAAGCCCATACTACTTCAAATAACCTGGTAGACCAATCCTTATGATGAAGAGCTACTGTCTTGGTCAATATAGATTCAAGTTCCCTATTGGTGATTTCAGCATGTCCATTTGCTTGTGGATGGTAGGGAGTAGATTTCCTTTGCCGTAGATTATATTCATTGACCATGGCGGTAATCAAAGTGGAAGTGAATTGTGCTCCTTGATCTGTTATAATCTCTCTGGGAACTCCATATCGAGTAAAGATCTCTTCATATAAGAATTATGCTACCTTACTATCCCTGGCATGTTTTAATGCTTTGACTTCAACCCTTTTTGAGTAATAATTAGTACATACTAGAATGTATGACTTACCATTTGATGATGGATCAATTGGCCCAACAAATTCTAACCCCCATTTGTCAAATGGTGTAACAACTGCTTGTGGATCCAATGGCATTTCATCAAATCGAGTTGGTATTCCCATTCATTGACATCTATCACATTTCTTAGTATATTTGACTACATCCTTATGCAAAGTTGGCCAATAATATCCTATAGTCAATATCTTGAGAGTTGTTCTCTTTGCAGAAAAGTGACCTTCAGAAGGCTCATCATGACAGGCATGAAGGATATCATAAGTTTTATCTTCTCTAACACATCGCCTCATAACTTGATCTAGCCCTGTATAGAATAAGCAATTTGCTATCCATGATAAATTGAAACTCTTTTCTACTATCAACTTTCTTTCTTTTGGAGAGATATGAGGAGGGATCTTGTTAGCTACTAATTAGTTAGCTATGTCAGCATACCATGGACTATTCACATTAATTTCAAACAAATGCTCATCTGGAAAGGAATCATCAATGGTTGCAGGATTATCCCGTGTTTGAATTCTGGATAGAAAGTCTGCCACTACATTTATCTTACCTAGCTTGTCAATGATAGTGATGTCAAATTCCTACATTAACAACAACCATCATGATAACCTACCTAAAATAGAACTTTTATTCATAAGGTATTTGATGGTTGCATGATTAGTATGCACAAAGATTTGATAACCAATGATATAGTGATTGAACTTATTGAGGGCATAAATAACAACTAACATTTCCTTTTTTAGTGATAGTATAAATTAGCTCAAGTCCTTGTAAGTTTTTGCTGATATAGTAAATTGAATTCTCCAAAACTTCTTGCTTCTACCTCAAAACTACTCCAATTACAAAATTTGATGCATTTGTGTGAATGTGAAAAGGAAGAGACCAATCAGGTCCTTTAAGCATAAGAGCTTGGGTTAAGGCTTCCTTAAGTTTATAAAATGCCTCTTCACATGCTGGCGTCCATTCAGATGCAAAATTTTGTGTTAAGAGAGTATACCGAGGTCCTAGCATCTTACTAAAGTCCTTGATAAATCTCTTGTAGTACCCTGTGTTTATGGTGAAAATGGATACAACAAAATTGAAAGACTAAATGAATTCAACCACAAAACCCTAGCCTAACAACAACAAAGATCCACTATAACATATGAAGATTACCTAAGACAATGCAAATCAAATGAAATCACAAAGATTATACCATCACATGTCCAATAGGGTTTAAATCTCCATTCTTCCTATCTCCATTGATCTTGCTTGATATATTTGCTCTCAGATTTTATATGTGCATAAGAGCTCAACAAAGAATGGAAATGTGGTTGCAAGTACGATCGCATATGAAAGTTCAAAAGTGTGGTGTAGTTGAGTAATCATCGGGGTGCATAAGGTTGATAATGAAGGAAGCATCTCCTTATATAGAAGGCACTATAAGAAATGGAGGGATGAGATTGAGAGGTGTAAAAGATAAATGGTTGGCTATGATTAAAGGGTAGGTAAAGAAAATAAGAAAATAATAACAGGGTAGGTAGTGTATGAATTAAGAGATGAATGACATGTGTCATGGGTAGAAAAGGTTAATGAATTAATTAAATAAATAAAGATTCATTTAATTAATAGAAGAAGTGGGATCAATTAAATAAATAAGATATTTATTTAATTTAGGAAAAGGATAATTTAAATAAATAAATGTATTTATTTAAATGAGAAATAAGGCTAGAAGAGGATAAATGAATTAATTAAATAAATAAAGATTTATTTAATTAATAGAAGAATTAGGCTAAAGTAATTTATTTAATTAGACTAGACAATTTTAGGTGTCTACATTTTGCCCCTCTTTGAGACAATGCAGCTTGTTGCGTTGTTTCAAAGAAGATAATATGAACTGATACAAAGTTGTCCCAAGATGGGAATGATATGCCCCCTCGAGAGATTGGATGAAAATGTTTGAAAAGATCGCAGACAATTTCTCGATAAGAAAGAAAGGCTAGAAAGGAATGACAAGATAGGGTAGAGTGACAGAGTCACGAGATAATGAAGACTGACTCGGGAAATGAGGGCTAGGGCTAGGGTAGTCTATAAGGTAGACTACGAGGGGAATATATCCTCATTGTCATCCACACATCCAAGAGATCAGAGTGCAGAGAGAGAATAGAGCAGCAACAGTCAGCAATGATGGCTTTGGTTCACAAATTTGAAATCACAAATATTATACCATCACATGTCCAATAGGGTTTAAATCTCCATTCTTCCTATCTCCATTGATCTTGCTTGATATATTTGCTCTCAGATTTTATATGTGCACAAGAGCTCAACAAAGAATGAAAATGTGGTTGCAAGTACGATCGCATATGAAAGTTCAAAAGCGTGGTGTAGTCGAGTAATCATCGGGGTGCATAAGGTTGATAATGAAGGAAGCATCTCCTTATATAGAAGGCACTATAAGAAATGGAGGGATGAGATTGAGAGGTGTAAAAGATAAATGGTTGGCTATGATTAAAGGGTAGGTAAAGAAAATAAGAAAATAATAACAGGGTAGGTAGTGTATGAATTAAGAGATGAATGACATGTGTCATGGGTAGAAAAGGTTAATGAATTAATTAAATAAATAAAGATTCATTTAATTAATAGAAGAAGTGGGATCAATTAAATAAATAAGATATTTATTTAATTTAGGAAAAGGATAATTTAAATAAATAAATGTATTTATTTAAATGAGAAATAAGGCTAGAAGAGGATAAATGAATTAATTAAATAAATAAAGATTTATTTAATTAATAGAAGAATTAGGCTAAAGTAATTTATTTAATTAGACTAGACAATTTTAGGTGTCTACATTTTGCCCCTCTTTGAGACAATGCAGCTTGTTGCGTTGTTTCAAAGAAGATAATATGAACTGATACAAAGTTGTCCCAAGATGGGAATGATATGCCCCCTCAAGAGATTGGATGAAAATGTTTGAAAAGATCGCAGACAATTTCTCGATAAGAAAGAAAGGCTAGAAAGGAATGACAAGATAGGATAGAGTGACAGAGTCACGAGATAATGAAGACTGACTTGGGAAACAAGGGCTAGGGCTAGGGTAGTCTATAAGGTAGACTACGAGGGGAATATATCCTCATTGTCATCCACACATCCAAGAGATTAGAGTGCAGAGAGAGAATAGAGCAGCAATAGTCAGCAACGATGGCTTTGGTTCACAGATTTGATCGCGTGCGCCGATTTCAAAGGCCAGTAGATGCAAGAGAGCTGGTAAGTATCACAAAACCTCCTTGTCCTTTGTTGCAATAAATGTTGTCATTAATGCATCTTAGGTAGTGCAAAAAATGCACTTTTAGAATATGTCAAACAAGGTCAAAAAATGCTTAGGCACGTCTGTACAATATGTAAGCACGTTTATGTAATGAAAGCATGTTTATGTCTTCTAGGCCAAATCAGCAGTTCTGTGATGAACATACGCTGTCGATTGGATAAGCTGCTGAGAGGATACACTCAAGCAGGTCCTCTAGGGAAGACTAAAATAGCAAATAGGGCTAGGATCGACAATTCTATGATAGAACATACATTGCAAATTAGGAAACTACTTAGGAGGATACACTCAAGCAAAGGCCCTAGGATAAGATAGATCAAGGCACTTTGTGATGAATAGGGAGTACCAAGACAAAGTACTTTGTGATGAACAGGGAGTACTAAAAAAAAGAGAAGCACTTTGTGATGAACAGTGAGTGCAAATGTAAGCATCACTTTGTGATGAACAGGGAGTGCAAAAACAGGTAGTACTTTGTGATGAACAGGGAGTACCACTAGAATAAATATCAACACTTTGTGATGAACAGCGAATGTCACTAGAATAGAAGCAACACTTTGTGATGAATAGTGAGTGTCACTTTGACTGACACAGTTGATTTGCTTGACTACAGGAGTACCTACCTATGCTGGAGTCATGAGAGAGATTCCCGTCGACTCAGAGGTTACGACTAGAGCTGACATTTGAGGACCGAGATGCCATTGAGGTTATGGGTCTGAGATTCATTCTATATGTGCCTGAGTTTCAAGTGAACATGGGGTTGCTGACTGGGTTGGCTGAGAGATGGCACTCAGAGACTTGTACTTTCCATTTGCTGATGGGTGAGATGACAGTCACCTTAGAGGATGTATACAGGATTTTGAGGATACCGATCGATGGGGAGTTATTACCTTATGATTGAGACAGAGATAGGGATACACTAAGACGAGTGTTCCAGGATCTAGGATTGGAGATGAGGGCTGGACATGTGGCATGGGATACCATGACACATACAGGATTAGCACTACTGGCAGTACTGACAGGAGTGATTAGTGGGTTTCTCTATCCGGACAGGGTGACATGAGGGTTGGTTGTAGCCATATGTATTTTGACATCATTGTATCATGACACTTATGATTATATATATATATATATATATATATGAGATGATTCTTTGCGGCAGCTATATGCATGTGTACCTATGTGATGAGATGTTTCATGATGTATGTTTCTATGTGATGCTTATGTTATGGATGCAAATATGTACATAATCAAATGCAATATTTTTGTTCTTTTATGTTTTTAATATGTTATGTATGATGCAAATTTGAATGTATGAAATGTAGATGAATATGATAATGCAAATGATTATTTACATGATGAAAATGTAAAATGTGCTAATATGTGTTGTGTGCAGGATGTGATGCAATTGTGATATCTATATGTATGTATGAAATGCTTAATATGTGGTAATGCAGGTGCAACTACATGAAATGCAGATATTTTTTGGTGTGTCATTATACTCAGTCTTGTGATAGCAAGCTAGACGGACTCAAGAAGGATGATGGAGGTCAATCAAGAAATGGGGATGGAAGATAGAAGATATGAAAGTGAAAGAGCTTCTTGTGTGTTATCTCGCCTTTCTAGTCAAAGACATCTTGGAGATAAAATCTCTAGTTAGAGACATCCTGGAAAAGCAAAAAGACATGTCACCAAAAGATAAAAAATCAAAAGAAAATAAAGACTCGACACCAACACCCACTGTAGTCCTCAAGTTTAGTGTCTCTTGTCACTTGTATAAGTCTTATTTGATCATGGTCACAATGTTTACTTTCACAAAAAGGATAGATAGCACTGAACCATAATGTTGTCTGAGTCTGTTGAAAGATTTGATTTGTTGGAGCCCATTGTTGCTGCTGTGTCTCATCTAAAACTGACTAAATCCATGCAACTGATACCGTATTGTGGAGAAGACACAACTTTATTGTGGATTTGTGATGCAAATGTTGCTTTATTGCGGATTGTGCGCGTATAGTTTGAAGAAAACTAGAAGAAACTGTACTCCTTGAAACATGTGATGTTCTTAGTTCCACACCCATTACTAGATGTAGGATCTGCCTTAGCCATAGATAGGAGCTGATTTATTATGGATGGAAAGGGATGAAAAGGAATGTTTATTATGAACGGCTAACCAATCTTGGGTAGATCAATAACAAGCCATGATGGGAATGGGTAAGTTTATTATGAATGGATAGGTTGTGAGTGTGTGCAAAGTGAAAGGATG
This sequence comes from Cryptomeria japonica, assembly GCF_030272615.1. Lineage (NCBI taxonomy): Eukaryota > Viridiplantae > Streptophyta > Pinopsida > Cupressales > Cupressaceae > Cryptomeria > Cryptomeria japonica. Next base: position 14,116 of record NW_026729750.1, on the reverse strand, counting down.
AGATGGAATCCTGAAGGAGGGAGGAACAATGTCTCTACACATGGCGCTAGTGACCCAATTTTCACCATGGTACTTGTCTAGGGCACCACCGAAGTGGTTTTCACCGTTGTTCAAAAATGTTTTTCTATTGTTTCAATTTTTATATTTTTTTGTGTCACAAGGCACCTGTTTGCAAGGTTTTCACCAAGTAGTGATTTTTTTTGATTTTTTTTTGTATTTTTTTTTTTTTTGGTCTATTTTGAATTAGGATACTTGGAAGAGCTATGTGTAAAACCTGCGAAGGTGTATGCTATTGATAGGATCCTCCAATAGTTCACCCTTTGGAGTTGAGAGCTGATATGCACCAGATCCATATGCTGCTGTGATGATGTAAGGACCAAGCCAGTTTGGTTTGAACTTTCCCTTCTTCTCTCTGTCTTGCTGATTTTTAGGATTTTCTCTGAGAATTAAGTTACCTGCCTCGAATTTATGAGGCTTAACCTTATGATTGTAGCTACATTGTTCCTTGACTGAATGATGTATAGCTCGATTGACTATCTTCCTTGATGAAGGAACTGAGATAGAATTACTAGCATGTGGACTACACAAGCCCATATGCATGTCACCTAAAGAAGTTTGGGCATCGCTAATAACAAAGTCCTTCAAGGAAGATCCATTAAAGGTCCATTATGTATCTCCAAAAGGTAAAGGATGTGTGGAACAAGTGGATGATTGATGAAGGCTTATGATTGCGAAAAGAAGTGAAAGTAGGATAGCATGTTGGAGACTTAGGTTCAACAAGTGTTCTTTTTGACTTAAAATTGTAGAACTTTTGCCCCCAATTATTTTTATATTAGGGGAGATCAACTCTTGTTGTTTTTTCTTCATAGGATTTTTATCCTTGACTTTGATTTTTGTAGAGTCCAATAGCTTTTGATTTTGATTTGGAGTAAAGGAATTTTCTTTATTATTGGCTTTTAGATTTTTCTTTTCGAAGTTTGATTTTTGATCCCCAATAAGTGAGGGCTTTTGTAATTCTTGTTGATCCAAGTCTGGAAGTGGAGTGGAAATGGAAGGAGTGGATGAAATGGTAAGGCTATGTGAGTTTTCAAGAGGGCTGGCGATATACTCAATAGATTCTTCGCTAGAACCACTCTTAAGAATATTGATATCAAGAGTTGCTTGCACCACTAGAGGAGAATTGCATTTAGAAGTATTAGCAACAACACTAGGTGGTTCACACCCAATTCCTTGACATTGCAACTTGTTTGTAGAGTGGGCCTGTTGACTGAATCTCTTAGGAGATAGTGGGAGTTGATCAACATGAAAGATATACTCACCGCATCCCAGGTCTTTAATCTTGAACTTTTCTTTGAGCTCTGTTTGTTTTAATGTAGAAGCTTTCAAGGATTCTAGATCCAGATATGCCGATGAAGGAATAGCATCTCGATTGACTGGGATTGTTATTTCTAATCTAGGTCATAGATTGTTGCAATATATGAATGGATTTGGGTCAGCTTTGTTGTCACTTCAACTACATTGTGTGGAAACTTGATACATCGATGATATGTAGATGGGATTGCGCTCATCTCATGAATTCGTGGACATCCTAGCAATATGTTGTATGTGAGATCCAAATCAAGGACTTGACAAACCACATCCTTCGTAACCAGCCCTACTTTGAGAGGTAAGGTGACTGTGCCTTTGGATGAGCACTCTTCATCCTCATATGCCTTGATGGTAATTTTTTTGGTAGAATTCACAACTTTATCAGAATATCCCAATTGTTTAATAGTGCTCAATGTACAAATGTTTAGACCTACTTCTCCATCTATCAGGACTCATTTTATTCGATGTTTGTGTTTGAAGGCTTCAATGTGTAAAGGTGCATTATGTGGTTGACTCACGGAGGCGTCATCGGCTTCTGTGAATGTAAGGGAGTGTGGAATGGAAAGGTATCCCACCATGGCTTGAAACTGGACCACATTCAGATCAGTAGGAATTGGAGTGTCTCTCAAGATTTTGTCAAGAATGGCTTTATGTGCAGGGGATATGCATAAGAGCTCAAGGATTGAGATAAGTGTGGGTGTCTTCCCTAATTGTTCTACAAGGTCATACTCAGGCTTGGTTGATGAGGAAGTAGTGTTTTTAGCTAGAGCACCTTGCCAAGTGAATTTACCTCGATGAGTTGTAACATTACATTCAGAGGTAGGTTCGGAAGAGGATCCAATTCCTTTCAGGATGATTTTGGGCCTTTGGGTAGAATTCTTAGGCATTTTGTCCTTGATGATAATGGTAGAGACATAATTGTCCATTGAAATGTGATTGATAGTTGAATCATAGTTATAGGATGCTTTGGTATAGTTGGTTTGGTCATCTGTGGCTTTAGACTTTCCCTTGTCATGCTTTGGGAATGGTTCCTTAAACATCTCATGTTCTTGATTGGACGAGTCTCCTTCAATCTCAATGTCACCTCTATCAATGAGATCTTGTATGATGTTCTTCAGTCGATGACAATTTCCTGTCTTATGACCCTTGCCCTTATGAAATTCACAATACTCCTCATCATTCCACCAATTTGGTTTAACCTTTGGTTCATATGGAGGAAAATCTGGAATAGTGATTACCTTGTTTGCCACTAGCTTTTTGAAAACTGACTCAAGTGGTTCTCCCAATGGGGTGTACTTCCTGCATGATCTGGAAGTTGTTTGAGTATTCACTTGATTGTTTGTAGAGCTTGGTTCGGAAAAAATGATTTTGGGTCATACTTTATTGGCATCAACAACACCATTATTGACTGTGTTCTTGTTTTTGTTCCAAAATCTTGGCTTATCTTTTCCTTTAAAGTCATCTTTGTTTTCTTTGAATATCTTAATGACTCCTTGTTCAATTAGGACCTTCTCTATTGCTAAGCCTTTTTCAATGATGTCCTTGAAGGTGGACAAACAAGCTTTCCTTAGATCATAGCCAATGTCTTTGTTAACATTTTGGGTGAACATTTCTACCATTTGTTTTTTGTGGAATTTCACAAGAGCATCTGCTGGCTAGATTCCTCCATCTTTGTAAAAATGATGAAAAAGACTCTCCATCTTTTTTCTTGGTGTTGCACAAAGTAGTGACTGATATGTCTGTCTCTATCTTGTATGAGAAATGTTGGATAAATGTCTCTGCCAAGACACCCCATGACTTAATACCAGGTGGGAGTTGGGAGAACCATTCCATAGCTTGATCTCCTAAGCTTTGTGGGAATAATCTCATCAAATATGTCTCTTCTGCTGCTACCTCAATGCAAGCTGTGAAAATTTGTCTTATATGTGCCTTAGGATCCCCTTTGCCTCTATACTTATCAAACTTAGGTGTCACAAAGTGTGTAGGAAATGGAGGCATTAGAATGCTCTTGTCAAATGGATAGGGACATGTGTCTCTCATTGTGTAAGTTGGCTTCGGTGTATTTATGTCCTCCATTTTCTTTTGTAAGTCCTTGATTTGTTGTTCCAAATTATTCTTAGGTGGAGACCAACTTCTTGGACCATACCCCATGCCTGAAGCACCGAGTGGAGGAGCATGTTGCATATATGGATGATATTGATCATACACATGTTCATATGGAGGAGGTCTATAATGATGTTGTGTATATGGACCACTTGGTATAGAGTCATGGGGAGGAATGGAATATCTGCTTTGTCCATGTATACCATACTCTATAGGCATGTCATGAGTTTGTTCTAGTGTGTTGCAACCAAATTTGATGAGGGGTTTCCTTGTGTCCAAATTTTGAACATGCCTTTGGATATCCAATTGCTTTGGTGGTTGATCCTTAGCATTGGTATGTGATTGAGCATATTTTTCTGCATAAGACTTCCATAATGGTCTGCGAAGGTGAGTATCATATGATTGACCATGTGTGTATGGGACCTCAAGTTTTTGAAACAAAGATGATGGTGATTTAGGCACAAGATGTGGTCCTCTATTGCCTCCACTATTAGGCCTCCTTTGATCCATGTTGAGGTGAGGTTGTTGCAAAGGTCAATTTTCTATTATTTGAGACATGTCAAAATCGTGAGGGATCTTGGGTCCACTTTGTGCCATGACTTGTAAGAAGTATTGTCTATCTCTCCTCATTATTTCCTCAACCAATTGATTGAAACGGGGATCCATAATGGAGTCTTCCACTTCTGCTGAGCGTACAGAAAAGTTGTCCATATTGTCATTGTGTGTATCATTGTTGTTTATAGTGTCCATGTTCTCAACATTTGGAATGTTTCTATAGGCATCCATGTCAGGTAATGTAGTATGATCAGAATTGAAAAAGACATCATTGTTATACTCATAGGCACTCATGTTTACGGACTCTTGAGCCTCTTTAGCTTCTCTCCTAGATTATTGGAAACGGTTTTCAACAATGAACTCGGTATTGACCAAGATGTTTGAGACTAGATGAAAATGGAAAGAGTATGGAAGACCAAGAGTTGGATGGAATGTAAATGAATCTGAGGTTTACTTGCAATGTCCAAAGTGTAAGACCAAGTATGTATGTAGTAGAGTAGGTGTGGCTTCCAAAGAGATGATATTTTCTCTTGATGAGGTAAGTTGACCTTGACTCTAAGTAAGACCAAATGAGACCCAAAGGTGATAGACCTTGATGAGGGACCACTTAGCAAAATGTTGTTGTATGTAGTGTGTTGACAAAGTATGATGAGGACAAGCAAGTGACCTTTTGACTCAAGTTTAGACAAATATGAATGTAATGTAAGGTGTAAAGCAATGATGGACTTTGTGAGACCCAAAGATAGGTTGAATGTTAGATGAAAACTTGAAGAGATAGCTTAGGAAGCTCAAGAATTCTGAAACTAATTGCTCTTGTTTGTTGGACTGTAAATTTTTCAAATTTGTGAAGTTGTTGTTGTGACCAAATCTGAATTTTTTGACTATTTTTCATGACAAGAGGACACAATGTTGGTGAAGACTCAATATTTGCAAGTGTTTAGACTCAAAATGACTCAAAGAAAATTGTGTTGTTTGATGTAAAATTGTTTTGCATAAAATTGAAGACACAAAAAACACAATGTTTTAATGTTTGGTCTTGAATGTTTGATAATTCAAAATAAGACAAGCACAATTCTTATGGTTGGCCAAAACAATTGTTGTTGATCCCACATGGAATTTCCCCCGAGGCTACGCTATTCAAAGTGGATACTTAGATGCTTGACCCCACTAGCTCCACCCTCAGCACTCACTTCTCAGGGCAGCCAAGCATCAGTCCCCACGAAAACTCCCCGTGGCAAACTTTGTATCTCTACTAAGAACCGTATGTGTGTGGGCTGCTACCAGATGTCCGACCTCTTGCCCCAACAACTAGAAGGATTTTGGCTTCTAAAACAAAAAGGTGCTAGTAAGGACATCCATTCGTGTGGCCATACATGTGGCACTTTTAGCTCTGTAAATATAGAAGGCTCCTAGCCGGTAGGGGTTATGCCCTATAAATGATCAAATAAATTTGATCAAATGGGTTTATGGGGAGACATAGTGTCGATATGAACTAATCAGCACACATTATCCATAATTTTCACCATGAATACAGTTGTTTATAGTGGTTCAGAAGAGGTGGGTTTTCCTCACTACCACTTGGGTCATTCTCTCCTCACTAGTAGTCCTAATGACCACACGAGGAGATAGGCCCTCTAAAGATGAAACAAAAAGAGCCTATTGCCCAAGACACAAAGGACACTGGTTCAATTTTAGTGCACCAATTGAAGTGTTTGCTAATATATGAAAACAAGGCACACAATGAAATATCAAAAACCCTTTCCAAGGTCCTGCAACAAAGACCTATTAGTAGTTTGGATTGTTTCAAATGATCACCCCTTCCTACAAGCACACAAGTTAGGTAACTTTTAGATCCAAAAGACTTTGTGAAATAGGGGCCTTCAACAATGCCTTTTGTTGACCAATTCAGAGATCTGATCCATAATAAAAATACACCACCTCTAAAATTTCAATAGATTTCCAGAAATGTAAGAAAATCCAAAAAATTTGCTCATTTGCTCCAAAAATTAATTTTTTATGAAAAATCATAAAAAATTCATATAAAATGCAAAATTGATCCAAAAAATCTAAAATTTTTACTAGACAGTCCTGATGGTCTTCCAAACCTTCATAAAATAAATTCTATAACAAATCCAAGCTGTTTGTGAGATATGAGTAAAATAATGCAAAGCCCTAATTTTCAAAGATCCAATTTTTGAGGAATGATTTTGCATAAAATTTAAAATCACAAAGAATTGATCCTATTTATAATTCTGAGATATTTCCAAAAATGTAAGAAAATCTAAAATATTCACTAATTTGCTCTCAAAATTAATTTTTTATGAAAAATCATTAAAATTTTTGATAAAATGAAATGTTAGTCCAAAAAATTTGAAAGTTTTACTGAACACTTGTAATACTTTTCCTGACTTGCAAAAAAACTTTGATACCAAAATTCGAAGCCGTTTTTGAGATCTGATCAAAATAAGGAAAAAACATAATTTTAGAGATCTACTTTTTAGGGAAATATTTTGCATAAAAATTAAAATCACAAAGAACAGATCCTATATATAATTATGAGATATTTCCAAAAATGTAAGAAAATCCAAAAAATTCACTCATTTGCTCTCAAAATTAATTTTTTATGAAAATTCATAAAAGATTCATAGGAAATTCAAATATGCTCCAATAGATCTTAATTTTTCTTTGAGAGCTCTTGATACTGTCTTCAACCTGCAAAAAAAATTTGCTGCAAAATTTCCAAGGCGTTTGTGAGATATGATCGAATCTCTCCAAGATCTTGATTTTGTGTCCAAAACCCTAGCTGCACAAGGTTATTCTCCAAATTGTTTTACAAAATAATAATATAGGGTTAGAAAAATCTGCAAAAAACACAGATTTGACAAAAATCCATGTTCCACTGGGCGTGCCAAAATGTTTATGGTGAAAATGGATACAACAATATTGAAAGACTAAATGAATTCAACCACAAAACCCTAACCTAACAACAACAAAGATCCACCATAACATATGAAGATTACCTAAGACAATGCAAATCAAATGAAATCACAAAGATTATATCATCACATGTCCAATAGGGTTTAAATCTCCATTCTTCCTATCTCCATTGATCTTGCTTGATATATTTGCTCTCATATTTTATATGTGCACAAGAGCTCAACAAAGAATGGAAATGTGGTTGCAAGTAGGATGACATATGAAAGTTCAAAAGCATAGTGTAGTCGAGTAATCATCACGGTGCATAGGGTTGATAATGAAGGAAACATCTCCTTATATAGAAGGCACTATAAGAAATGAAGGGATAAGATTGAGAGGTGTAAAAGATAAATGGTCGGCTATGATTAAAGGGTAGGTAAAGAAAATAAGAAAATAATAACAGGGTAGGTAGTGTATGAATTAAGAGATTAATGACACATGTCATGGGTAGAAAAGGTTAATTAATTAATTAAATAAATAAAGATTCATTTAATTAATAGAAGAAGCGGGATCAATTAAATAAATAAGATATTTATTTAATCTAGGAAAAGGATAATTTAAATAAATAAATGTATTTATTTAAATGAGAAATAAGGCTAGAAGAGGATAAAAGAATTAATTAAATAAATAAAGATTTATTTAATTAATAGAAGAATTAGGCTAAAGTAATTAAATAAATAAAATATTTATTTAATTATACTGGACAATTTTAGGTGTCTACACCCTGCATGGCCTAAACAACTTCTTACATCCTTTTGTTTTGTAGGGGCAGGAAGATTGAGGATTATCTCAATTTTGGTTGGATCAACTAGAATCCCTGACTGAGAAATATGATGCCCCAACACTATGCCTTCTTGCTTTTAGGTCTGACTTCGAAAGCTAATGTATTGAGAGGGGAGGGGTGAATCAGTACTTCAAAACTTTTCTTTTAAAACAATTTTACAGATAAACACAAACTATGTATTATTGATCTCAGAGGTATGTAATACTGGAACATAATCATGGAAATAACATACATCAAAATATCACTCCATAACACAAAGTTTTTGGTCATGAAGAAACTCTTGGTTAGAGAGAAAAACTACAGTGGGGATGGCACCCACAACTTCACTACTACAGTAATCAAGAATGCTCAGTTAGAGCTACATGTTTAGCCATTTCTGATAGCTTACCCTTTTAGGAGTATAAAGATCTTTAGATATAACCTGCTAAAGGATTTTAAAAACACTTCTACAAAATGTTGTACCTGATTAAAGGCTTTACAATTTATAGACTTTATTAGAGTCTTTTACCCTGTTAAAGGTTTCTATTACAACTTAATATTTCAATCAAAATCTTTACAAAATATCTGGAACTTCACATTTGAAATGTTATGGTAGACTCTATGTGCTCAATATAAAATTACCTTGCTCATAGCATTCCTTGGTAATTGATAAATCAACTCGGTAACCACTTTTGTATGCTCTGTCCCTTTAAACTGTTCTCTGAAACCTCTCAGTAACCTATGATTATCTCTGTCAATCTTCTTTCTTCATTACTTGACTAAATCATTCCTTCATCTCTCCACTCTTGATTGACTTTCCATATCATCATATCATATTTAAATCATTCTATTTATATAGATCTCTGAGATGGTGATTTGTTCATGCTTCGGTCATACAAACATGTTTTATTGAATGAATAAACCTAGAAATTATTTCATTGGATATTCTTCCTCAAAATCATACAAAATCTTTAAATGCAATTTCCAATGTAATAAAGGTTTCATCTTCTCGAATAATGTAACACGTTTCACATGTTTGTCTAGGTTCACTGAATCTGGTAACACGTTTTCACTCAGTTCAGATTAACTCGGTATACCTTCTTTGCTGCTCGGTAGACATATGAACTTTACTCGGTAGACATTCTATATATGTCTCAGTTCATAGCTCAATGTATATCATCTTGGTGACTTGTCTCTCTTCTGTAACCAACACCGGTGACCTTGGTGTTTACCGACTGGAGTATTCTCTAGTATTAACCAACTGGTGTATATAGAATGAATTTGGGCATAAAACTAATGACAACTTAGTAAATAGCAACAATCTCCCCTTTTGACTTTAGTTTGGTATGTTTGACAAAATTCCTTTCAAATTCATAATACAAAATCTATATACTTGCAAAATAAATTGAAATGCCAGTATATACAATGTTCAAATACATACTCCCGTTATCAATATTCTATACAAAACTTGATGTTCCATGCTCTATATTTCCATGCTCTTGATTTTACATGCTCCTGATGTTTCATGCTCCCCCTATTAGTTTCAACTGTACACTCGGTATATATGATAAATTTAGTACACTCAGATACTATGTATACTCGGTACACTCAAATAATCATGCTCGATCATGTTCGGTACACTCCCCCTTTTTGACCAACATCAAAACTAGTTACCATTAGGTGGGGGAAACTGATCAAAAATAGATTTATACTTTGTACGAGCTTCTATAAGAGTGTTCTTAAGTGCATCCTTGACACTTTCCAGTATTGTATTCTGAGCTACAATATTAGCTGACAGTGTGATCAAACCATCTAAAGTGCTTCCCTCTTCTTGAGTTGATAATTGGGTAGCTTGGTTGATCTACTCTTGAATTGATGACAAATGGGGAATAAATAATGTTTGAAGAGTCATGATATCCATCTTTATTTTATGCTCTTCATTCCGAAGTTCTAATTGTTGAGCCATAAGTGTTTGTAGCCTTGTATAAAAATTCTGAAGAGAATTTGGCTCGGTAGTCAATTTATTTGAGAGATCGGTAATCTCTTTTTCAATGACTTCAATCTTATGCTTGATATCTTTGGTGAAGAATGAAAATGTACATAACTTCTGGAATAAATAAATAATATGCTTGAGTTGAGGGGACAACTCAGCAATGAATTCAATAAGCTTTATTTTACCTATAGCAATTGCTTTCTACACTTCTTCAATCATCTTGGTAGTTAGCTCTTTTTCCTTCAATTTGCTAAGGTATTCTGATGCTTCTACTCCTAATTCCTCCAATTGAGTGAGTAGTTCATCTAGTTGCACATGGATGACATCATCTTTATTGATGGTAGCTTCAGGTATCATTTGTGTCAATAATGTTTTGACCTTCTGAAGTACTTGATTATTTTGTTGAATAGCTATCTGTCCTTCTTGCTCTGCTTTGGCTTTAGAAAGCTCACCGAATTCTATCAATGCTTTCCCTTTCAATTTTGTTAGGTCAACATTTGGTAGCACAATAGGCTTTGACAGATCAATTTTAAAACTGTGTCTTTTTGCTTTCTTCTCCTTTGATGATGATGCCTTTGCTGATTGAATGGGTGCAATGGCCTTGGAGAATTATCCTTCCTCGATATGTTGCTCGGTAGAGGCAACACTTTTATCAGTTCTGATAGCCTTTGTTGTATCCTTTGGTGTTTCCTTTCTTGGAATTTCAGTGGCAATTGTCTCGGTGCTTGAAGGTGCTTGGGAAGTTTTCTCACCGGTGGCCTGAGAGGTAGGTTCATCTTCTTTAACCATTGGAGCCTCTATGCCTTCATCCGTTTCCTGAGGTTTTTCAGCTGAGACTTGTTAGGTGATTGGAGGATAGGACTTAACCTGTTCCAAAACTGATTCACTTGACACCAGTTTAGCATAGGTGCTTCCTTCTATCATTTCTTCTTCTTGTGCTTCAGTGTCTATGACATCCTCATCTATCTGAATAGTGGATGCAGGATCTTGCTCGGTGATGTCAACTATTTCTTCTTCATCTTTTGGCTCTTCAGTCTGAATCTTGAATATCTTCTTCCATTTCTCTTTGGTTTCATTTTCAACTTCAAGATATAGTCCATTCATCATTTTTAAGGCCCTTTGTTTTACTTGAAAAATTTGTCTAGTAGTTTTTCAAGTGATCTCTTATTTCATCTATTGACATATCTGGAAAGAGATGTACCAAAACTCTTTCTCTTATTTGCTTCTCTGAGTCCATAAGCATATTTCCATCTATTATCAATATGTGTGTATAATGCTTTTGGAAGAAAACTAGTCACTTCCAATGGAACTACTCAGAACTTGAGAAGTGTACAAATTACAATCTCTTCTATTTGCCTCTTCTCTTCATCTATTCTAGTATCATATTTTACATATCTAAATGACCCAAATCCACCATATTCCTTCAATTTTGCACAAAAATTGTCAACACTATGTACATCTTCCTTTGTGCTTTTTACTATTTGAAGTTTATTTACATCTTTTGACTCTGTGTCACTTGCCTCTTTATCCAAAATTTGTCTTCTATTCTTCTTTCTATAAGTTTTTGTAGCTTTAGGAATTTCTACATTCTTTTGCTTCTTACCAGGTGACACAACAGATGATCTAGTGTTCAATCGCTTTACTGGTGGGGTCAGTGATACCTTGGTTGCAACCTTTTTCTCTCTTTTTAAAATTTTACCCTTTGGCAACTCAATGCTCAGTGTAATTGTTTCTTCTTGAGCTTCAGATTCTTCCTCAATTGAAAGTTGATCACTATTCCTACTTGTTTTCTTAGTAGGTGTGGATGTAGAATCTTCTCCAAACTTTTCAGTTAAATCCTTGATCATTCTGGTGGCTTTTCTGGTAGCCTTCGGTACTACAATGCTCATTTTTACTTTCTCTTTCACCTCTTCATAGGTGCCATATCTTTTCTCGGCAGCATGCCTTGGAAGTGCTAAAAAGGCATCTATCTGTTGTTGAGAAATATCAAAATCTATCTCATAACCCATAGGCGGTAATGATTGAGTCCTGGGTTCTACTGCATTGACATAACAGTAGTTTATGTCCAATTCAAAACATATAGTATCCTTGTACATTTCCACTAGCTAAGGTGGAATCCTGTACCTGCTATGCATCTTTTCTTGGAATTTATTGAAGTAATCATCCATTATCATATTGAAATTATCACCTAGCTGATTGATGAAATCATTTATTTGATGGGTGATAGGTCGGTGTAATTCCCAAACAACGTTACCGACAGATGGAAAGAATTTCTGAAAATAGAAGAACATACACACTAATTGTGACCCAAACTTTAATGTGTTAGCAGTATTCTTCTTCTTCAGTTTCCTTATATTATTGAGGTTTTCAAAAAGATTCTTCAACAACACTTCACGTAGATCAATTTGCATACCCTTTTTAACAATTTTATAGGCCAAATCTATAGTTACACATGGTACACTATTTTCTCTTGCAGACTGGAAGAAACGATAACCAATAACTCTAATAGCAAAATTAAGTTCTGCATCTGTCACATTGTTCAACTTAAGACCTCTGCTATCAGACACAAAACCTGTTAATGCTATCAATTCCTTCTATGAAATCATCTTCTATACTCAAGCATGGTCAAATATAGGATATCCAATTATTATGTGAATAATCTCCTTGGTGATTTTGAAAGGTTGATCCTCTAACCACATAAAATCGTCATGTACTTGACTCAAGACAAATTTGACCCGTTGGGGTTTGAAGACTCAAGGATAGGTTAGGGTTTCGGTTAATCCCTTGACTTTGATATGCTCAAACTTGCTATCCAAATTTCCATCGGTGCACAATTTATCATACATATCCTTAATCTCAGTATGACCTAGCTCATCAACTCTACACTTGGTATAAAATCTAGCATCTTTGATCAACAGAACCCTATCTAGAATAAGATAAAATGCAGTTTTCTCATTAGGTTCGGAAGCCACTTTGGGAGGTAAGGTGTATTTCAGTGTAGGCTTCTCAATGGTCTCTACTACAATGGGTTTCTGTACTTTGGGAGCCATTTCAAACTGAAATTCTACTTACAAAATAGCTTAGGGTTCCAAATAACCCAGAAAATGCTTGCAACTTAGTAAATACTTCGCAAATATTCACAACTTGACTTGATCGGTTAACTGCTAAAAATGTGATTTTAGATTTTCTAAATACCTTGAATTCACTCTTAGAAATGTTTGATCTCTTTTTGATTCACTCTGCTCTACTCTACACTTGAAAACTGGCAAGTGAAAAATGACCACGCATATTACTTTAAATATCTCCTTTTTACCAACTAGATAGGTTTACTACTTTTACCGACTTCTCTGGTAAATCAAAAGACTAGATATTTTTTTTGAACTTAATAATGCATCTTAGCTATGCAAATTTTGGAATTAAGTGCATGAATATATAGGAACTGTTAAGATCTAACCTTTGAGAATGCAGTCCCTCCATACCTTCATTGACTAAACCGAAGTAGATGCACCTAACTCGGTAGGTGAGGTGCTTCCTTCATTGGTTGACACATTTTCCTTTTTTTTTTCTAAAATTTCTGCAATTTGCTTCTTATCTCCTTAGTATCTCCTCTTGGTTGGTCTCTGCAGTCTTTAGCTACGTGTCCAACTTTGTGACAATGAAAACATGCCATTCCTGGATTTCTCCATGATCTCTAGTTCTTCATTCCAAACCTTATCATACAGTTTGCACTTATATGTCCATATCTTCCACAACATTCACACCAAATTCTTGTATTTTTATCCCATGGTACTGAAGTATATTGTTGATTGAGATTTGTGTGAGTTCAGTAGCTTCTTGTGTTTGCTCGGTGTGGAGTCCACATATAGTTTTTCATCTTAAACCAACGTTTCTCGGTATTGTGTCCATATCTATTTCAATTTTTGCAAAATGCTTTGTATTTTTCCTTCTGATAATTGTTGACAGACTTTGTTCTACATTGCTTAGATGTGTGACCATACTTTTTTGCAATTATAACAATAACCATCAATCCTAGTAACATTTGGTTGCTTACCTTTTCTGATTCGACAAACGTTGGCAGTATGTCCTTGTTTTCCACAGTAGTTGCAAATATGCTTCTTGTCCTTGATGTTCTCTTTGTTTCCAGCTTGCTTTGATGATTCTCCTTTATCGGTAGTGTTGATCCCTTTCTTGGTAGATTTGTTTCCTTTATAACCAAGTCCTGCAATTTTGTTGGGTTTTCTCATATTTAGTTGCCCATCCAACATTCTTGATGCTTCACGGCTTTTCCTCAGTATTTCTTTTGACTTCTTTTCTGCTTCTAGTTCATCGGTCAATCTTGATATTTCAAGTTTCAATGC
>NW_026729749.1:0-41000 GCF_030272615.1 Cryptomeria japonica | reverse complement strand
ACCGACACTAACCACCTTTCCAGTTGTCCTTCTTGTCATGACCTTTTCTAATATGCCAATGTAAACCTTGTGTCTACACTTCACAATATTTTCGGTGTCTCACACTCTACCGATTATCTCACCATGTCTGCACTATGCTAAACTTTCAGTGGAACACTCAAATCAGTCTTCAGACATGTCAATCTAAAACATGCACATTCTCATCATGTAGGAGTCTTCTGCAGCTACACCTTGTCCATATTACCAGTGGGATTTCATACTGGTAACCACTCTTGATGACACCATGTCATCAACCTTCAATGAGCTCCATCTTTGTCAGCTGAGAACCTTATCTTCCTTGTCTCTTCTCTGAAGTTTCACTGGTTGACATAACATGTCAACTATCACCAATGCAGATTCTAGTAAATGTGTCTGCCGGTGGGTAACATACTTTCCTTCTTGCAAGTGGGACACATTGATGACACCAAGTCATCACACTCCATCTATTCTGCATGAACCTACCTTTAGTATCTCGGTATCCCATGTATATTCTTGTAGACTCACCAGCATTCTTCTCCATCAAACCGATTCTCCTCTCATCTAGTTTGTGAAGATGGTAAACATGCCATCTCAACTCCTTATTCTTCCACTTGTACAACAAGTCTCTGTATTCAATCACCTTCCTTTCTCAGGGAATCATTCTGTCGGTACAAGTGTGACTTTAATGAGGGGAGGATATATCATCCACATGACATATGTCATCCTACACACAGAGGGAACATGCTTTGTCAACCTATCACCTAGCCTAGGAAAGATTCTACTTCCAGTGGGAGACCTAGTAGTTATTCTTACACTAGCAATTTGGTGGCCTGCTCATACTTCTACTTCTCCTATGGTGTTGATGTGAACCAAACAGTATTCTATCACTTTAGCATAACCAATACTCATCATGTAATCTCTTCATCTCGGTTATATGCAACACCATATCAACAACCCTTTTTCAAAGTGGTCACATTATTGCACATCAATTATACCGGTACATGTCAGTTCTTCCTTCTACATGAAGATGGTCACCTGGTTGTCACCAATGACAACACATAAGCTCTTATCCCTATCTGGTCCATCTTCTATTTTGGTTGACATTAAACTCTAATGCCACTAGCCTCTTGTTCACTAGTTGACATCAGTGCTAGTGATACCGGTAACATCCTATATCGGTTGACATCAATGAAAACACAATGCCAACAACATATTTTTCATTTATAAATTATGGAGAAACATTAAATATTTCATTTGCAAGCATGTGTGTGTGATTAGGGTTTTTTCATTTTCATGCCATTTCATACAACATATGTGATTACATTCAAGAAGAAAGCATCATTATCAATCATTACAGATCTGAGTCATACCTTTCCATTATTTATTTCAAGGATTTTCAATATTTCATTCAAGGTTGATTCCAAAACAAGGTTTGACTTAGGAAAGCCCCTATTCCCAGCCTATTTATCTTTCTTTCTGTGTCGATGAAACAAGTATGAAGTTGTGATCTTCAGGATAAACATTATTTGCAAAGATAAATCAATCTATTTTGACATACAAAAAAGTAGGACTAGGGCACCCACCACCACGGTCTCAATATTTTTTGAGCTTTTTCAAGGATGAGATCTGAATCTATGCATATTACTGAAATCCATGTGCATACAAAAAAGCTACATATGTATCTCATTGTTTCAATATATTTATCTTCATTTTTCAATATTTTATCTTAAATGAACATTTCAACTGATAAAAGAGGGTATAAACAAATTCACACACCCTTGAATCTAATTAGTTTTTAGTCCTTATCATTATTTGTGATCAAATCTATTGAATTCACCCCTCTTTTGAATGTAATTGGTCCCTAAGAAAAATTAGTGGTTTTCATCCTTCTTGGGGTGGAAACCCTAATTTTTTACCATTACAAAAATAAATAGTAATTAAAATTTTTAATTTACAATTGTTACCTAAAATATGGAACCCTTGGTATAAGTTATCACACAAGGCTTGAATTTTGTCATAACTTTGTAGTGGCATGAATTATATGATCATAGACTATCATACTGATTTGAAGCTTACATTGGTGTTTCTCCTTTCTTTCCCCTAAGATTTCTCAATTCTACTCAAATAGTGCCTTAAATTATGGTCTCAGTACCATGTTCATTGTTTGTGACTTAGTTCCATCCTAAGAGGACTAGACTAGGCATTTAGAACCACAATCCATCCAAAAGGGGGCCATGTTTGATCTCTCTAATAGTCAAAAAATGTTGAGTGGGAAAATGCTCCCAACGTCAAACTTCTTCATAATTTTTTGAAGATACAGAATGGTAAATGTTTGATATAATATTTGATGATGTAAGGATAATTTATACAAATTATTTGATGTGGTTGTGATAACCAAAGTATTTTTAATAATTGCATTAATCATGCATATCAAATGGTTTTATAATTTAATATATGCCAACATTCCACCCCTTATTACATTGATCCTAAAACTTGCCCTAATGATCCCCCCTTAAGGCTTACACAATAAAACATTCTAATTACATTATATAAATACATATTTTTTAGAAGATCTTCTCTTGACGAAGAAAAACCTGAACAAAGTAGGGCTCCATCAGGTTGTCTCTTGACCCTCATAAAGGTGTAGATTCAAGTTGTATTTTTAAGCTCTCAATCTTGAACTCTTGAATTACAAAGTCTTGAATTATTCAATAATGATCCCTAGGAGATATGATAGGTGTCTATCATTGTCTAATAACCATGAAAGGGTATAATTCCTGATCATATACTTTGAAACTTGCTTGACAAAAATCCATATTAAGCTCAATTCCAAATCTCAAACCTGTCTCCAAAATATAACCTTCACAACACATGTATTCTTGAAAATTATCAACATCAACAAAGAAAGAAAAAAGAAAGAACAAAGACTAAAGCCAAAAAATGCTTCTCATGCAAAAAACATCATCTCAAAGTTTGGCTAATATGAGATGATGAAAATCCTCCATCCTCCATCGCCACTAACCTCCAAGGTGAATATGTTAAATATTATCCATTTTATATCCTAAATGATTCTTTCGAGGCCTTGATAGATGTACCAAAGACAACCCCAAAATTTGAAGCAAAACTATATGGAACTTTGTTGGTGACACTGATAAATTCATCTACATGATACTCAACAATTTTTATGTTTTGGAATGAACTTTTCTTGTTATTCTTTTCAAATCATTACTCTTTATTCACTATCATCTCCTTGATCCTTACAAGTTCATTGTTAAACATATGCCTTTATACCTTGTCATTGACTCCAACCCCTCTGATCCGAAAGTTGATCAGAAGTTGTGTATTGGGTCCAAAAGCTATGTTATAGTTTTGAGTGTTTGTGGGTTGATCCAAAAGTGTCTTGTGTTTGTATAATATTATCAATGGTGATTAGCAAAAGTCTCTTTCATGTATCAGTTAATGATATAGTTTTTTCTTTTTTTGTTTAGAGATTTTTGGATGGTTTTAGTTTTGGTCCAATTTAAGGATAATAACTTTCACCTTATGGGCCTGATTGTATTATTTGGGTCAGGAGCATGGATACATGTTACAATCCTTTGTGGCTGACTCGATGGATATGGTTATTTTGGTTTAGTATATATTTCTACAAATGTAGGATAGTGGAGAGAAGAAAATGTAAGTGTATGGGTGAATGCAAAATATTGCAGTGATTGTTTTGCATGTCTTAATATAAGGATGGTGATATGAATGATGCAAAGATATCCGTGGATATAGATGTAGTGATCCAGAAGTTGTGGTGGTCTATATTTTTTAGTAAGAACAAAGATTACACTTTAAGTGTACCTATAATTAGCATATTTAGATGCTTCATTATATATAATTCTTTTTTTTGAAATTTGTACTTTTGTATCTTGCCTTGAGTGTAGTAACTATCTTCAAGCTTGCAAAATTCTCCTTTCATATCTTGTACCATGAGTAGTTATGCTTGCTCTGCAAGTCTGGAACAATGAGCTCCCTTTTGCAATTATTTCTATATATTGGATTATCTTATGAGTTGACACTCACCGTTGCTTTTCCCTATTCAGGTTTTCCAGGTATTAAATATTGGTGTTCTTATGTGAAGTTCTTATGATGTTCATGTTTAAATTTTTTTTATATGCATATCTAAAATTAACTACTTAAATTAAGTCTCTAGTTCAAAGTTTTTAGTTATGTTGATTCGCCCCTCTCTCAACATCCCATGCATTCTCAACAATTGGTATTAGAGCTAGTTTCCTCTTGAGTAATCTTAACTAGTTGAAGTAGATCTGGAGTATTGAGCATTATGTTTGAAGAAGAACTAAGTGATATGGATATCATAGAATAGAGTGACTATGAATGTGAAGGTGTAGTCAACATTGTAGGAGAATTAATATTAACTTGAGAAGATTTGGAGAAGAGTAGATTTAAACTGCAGAAAGATAAAGACAAGATTTCTCACTTAAGAAAGTTGGATGAGGAAAGATTTTGATGGATGATCTTGACACAAATCTAAATAATAAAATAAATGGTTGTACTAAGATTAAGAAAGAGGTGCATAAGCTAAGAAAGGAGTTGAAAGAGGCAAAGGAATAGATTGATTAAGACCTAAAATTGAAAGGTGGAAGCGAAGTTCTTGATTTTGTGCTCAGAACTTAGAAACAAATTTATGACAAGGAAGGATTGGGATATGAAGAAGGAGAATGTTCTAAAGGAAAAGAAAAGATCAAGGATCCTTCGGTTCAAAATGTTCGAAAGTCTTCTCCAATTTATAAGAGGTACATATGGTCATAGAGCTAGTGAATGTAGAAGTCAGATAAGAAATCAACCTAATGTAATAAGATGTTATTGATGCAACAAGATAGGGCATAAGGCAAATGAATGTAGGACTAAGATGATTTGGAATGTATACAAAAATGTGAATGTTGGACAATCATTTCATGGAATATGC
The DNA here is from genome assembly GCF_030272615.1 of Cryptomeria japonica. NCBI lineage: Eukaryota > Viridiplantae > Streptophyta > Pinopsida > Cupressales > Cupressaceae > Cryptomeria > Cryptomeria japonica. The sequence continues at coordinate 36,013 of NW_026729749.1, read as the reverse complement.
TAGTCCTAAAATAGATATGGGCATAAAGCATTTGAATACAAAGCATCTAATAGGTGTGGAAGTACTGAAAGGTATGGAAACCATCATAGGAGGAGTCTAGTTTGCTAAAACTATAACAAAGTGGGATATTTCACAAGAGATTATAGAAGCATATCTAGTTTGTCTTCTAGATCATCAAAGAAGGTGGTTATTAACTTCAAGAAAGAAAAGATGAAAAAGATGCCAATAAAGAAATATGATGAGCACATCGAGCAGAATTTAGAAAGTTCTAGCATTGGCTGATGGTGCTACTTCCTCTTGAAATTGAATTTGCATACTAAACTAAGGAGGGAATTGGAAGAAAAATATTATACCCCTTTGAAATATGGAGCAAAATATTTTCCAATGGTTTAGAATATTTTTGGATATTACCAAAAAATATAGTAAAAAGGAAAAGTTGTTTCAAGAAGTACGCTTGTTATTAATGCCTATTCGTCTTAAAAAATATAATGGAAAGTCACAATTATTTTGATCACTTGTGAGAATAAAGCTTAATAAATATTAGTGTGAAAAGGAGCTTATTGTGTCGTGAAAGGAAATTGTAAGTCTAGGGAATGTCAATTCTAATTGTTGTTGATCCTACTTTGAAGCCTCAATCAATATTGAAGCCATATCCATACGTCATGATGTTGATTGATAAAGATGGAGAGTTTACAAGGGTGCCTGCTTACTATCTATACACTAAAGATGTGCATGCCTACATATAGGATTCAATAATTTATGGGAGAAGGTAACTAAGTGCTGGATATTGTTGTTGCTAGGATATGTTGTTGTCATTGATGCCAACATATTTCGGTGTTTTGTGTTGCAAAGAGATGTTTGGTGAGCTGGTGTTTGCACTGAGTTGTTTTGGTTGGTATATTTGTTTGAGATGCTAAATAAACTAGAGATACGGGTATGTGCAAGCTAATGAGTCACAAATTCGTGGAAGTCTGCGCGTTGGAAAACGCACTCCGCAAAACGGGCCCCCATTTTTAAAAAATGAGGGCTCGTTAATGGTTCGGCCTCCTGAGCCGAAAGGTCACGGGGTGCCGAAGCAAAATAAAACGGGCCCCCATTTTTTAAAAAACAGGCCCCCGTTTATGGATAAAACGGGGGCCCGTTTTGAAATGCTATTTTTATCGTTTTTTTTGGATAATTTTTCATTTTCACCGTTACAGTTAGTTGACAAGAGGAGATAAAAAATGGGCCCCCGTGCTGTGGTTTCCACTTCAAGCCTCCACCACTATCCCAGGTACACATTCAGTCATCTATTTTCACATTTCATAATTTTCTTGTATATTTCTCTTTTTTTTTTGTGTATTATTTAGTTTTTTTTTAATTATTTTAGTTTTTTTTAATAGTAGCATATAAATAAATTATTTTTTATATTTGTAAATTCTTGATTTTGATCTAAAATATTTTTGAACAGTTAACCCTAAACCGTAATCAACAAATTTAGAAACCAAAACCAAACCTAGATAATTAACAAAATGAAATCGACACAAACAAAAAACCGAAAATGAAATGGAAACAAAAACAAAAACGTTCGAAAATGAAATCGACACAAACAAAAAACCGAAAATGAAATGGAAACAAAAACAAAAACGTTCGAAAATGAAATCAACACAAACAAAAAACCGAAAATGAAATGGAAATAAAAACAAAAACGTTTGAAAATGAAATCGACACAAACAAAAAACTGAAAATGAAATGGAAACAAAAACAAAAACGTTTGAAAATGAAATTGAAATAAAACCGAACATATGTACCTAAATTGTTCTTAATCCTCATTAGGCAATACAAAAGTTACCACTAAATTAGTATAACCTTAAAAGTAATTAACATTAAGTTCTTCAAATTTTAGATATGAAAGTTTAGGCTTAGGTTTATGCCATGTCATGGCATAAAGGTCCTATTATGGTCCTATTATGTCATGTGATGGTATAAAAGGATCAATTATGGACACAATTTTAGAGCAAAACTAGATAAGTTACTAAAATTGGAGTTTGGTTTACATAGGTTCATAAAGGAAGCTAATATGCCAAATATATAATTCATTAATACAAAATAAAAAATATTCTTGATTTATAATGTTGATTGATAATGAGTTTTCTAAATGGGGTGCTAATTATATATACATCCGAAAGATTTGAAAAATATAATTCCCAACAAGTATTTTGAATACCTTTAGAAGTATATTGGTATATCTAGAATGTAATTTATATTATAAAAGATTTAATATATGATTTGAAGTTGGTAGATATTTTGAGGAAGATTTATTAGATTATGTTATGATTAAGCTAATATTAGAAGAATGGTTTTAACAACATCTTTTGGTTTTAAAAGGTGCACAAGGTTTGAAGTTGAAATCATATTCGATTGTATATAATATTAAATTGTTAAGGAGCTATTTTTTTTTTAAATAGTTAATTTAAGATATTAGTTGAAGCTATTTGAGAACGTGAGATAGTCCTAATGAACACATGAATTAAATTAATGAACCTAGGACAATCACAATGAACATATGATAGTCCCAATGAGCCTCAAATGATCCTAATGAATGTAGGGCAGTCTTAATGAACCTAAGAAAGTCCTAATGAGCCTAAGAAAGAAATAATGAACTTGGGACAATCCTAATGAACCTAGGATAGTCCTAATGAACCTATGATAGTGTAAACAAGCCTAGGATAGTGTAAGAAAAAAACACTACAAAAAAGACCTCAAATGCGTTAAATGAATTTCCCAATAACGCACTCGTGTTTATCTTTTTTTGGTCATTTGGCTACCTTTTTTTACAACATCTTGGTGTATACGCCCCTAAGAAGACCTTTTCCTCAAAAATTTCTTGGATCATGAACTCCTCATGTGCACCAAACATTTAAGTTGCCACTTGGAAGCTTCTAATGCACACAATCCTTTCAATTAATCTACTCCATTGATCTCTCAAAACAATCTTAGTATTTAATCCTCTATCCTTCATTTCTTATTCAACTTTTTAAGAGAATTTGTGTATGGATTGATATCTTAAATTTTATAGAAAGATTATATATGAAAACAAATTATTGCGGAGTTTTATAATAAATGATTTATAGGAAATAATATTTTTTGAAGGTTTTGTAAATTATAATCTTGTGTAGATTTGATTATGGGAGAAATTTAATGGTGAAATATGTTTAACTCTTCAAAAAATTTGATGTTTTGTCTTTACATGACAACCACTTAGAATATAATATGTTTTAAGTATGTCATTTATAGTCATGGGAGATTAGTTTTTTTTTTAAGATTGTTTGAAGACTAATCAATGTAATATGAATTGATGACAATTATCTCAAAACTATGTAATTGAATTCTAATAAATTATCATGTGTACACTAAAACACTAGAAATATGGAGCATCCAAACACACACGTGCATTTTTCAAAATAACTTTAAGTTAAAGTTAACAAAATATTATGTTGTCTTAGTAATATTGTTTCCATGCTATATATTCTTACACTAGAAGGAGGATCATCTTATTTCTCACTTCTTTATTGATCTTATGTATGAAATATTTTATATTGATTTTAATAGTTGATGCATTTTACAAGAAATGAATTTATTAAATTGAATATATAATAGATTTATGATGTTTCATTGAAAGTTTTTATTAAGTTTTGTGCGCAAATTTTATATTTCAAGATTCAATAGTATGCACATGTATATTTTTTTAAGTTCAATATTATATTATATATTTCATGTGTATCTCATTCAACAACATAGAAATGTTACTATTTATAAATGTTTTTTTTTAATTTAGTAAAATAGATTCTTCTTTGACATAGAGTTGTCTATAATTCATGTATATTTTTATATATGAAGGAGTTCTTTGCTATCATGGATGTCTTTGACATAGATGAACTATTAGGTGAAAATCCCCCACCACAACCCCCTCCTCCTCCTCCTCCACCTCCACCACCACCACCACCACCACCACCACAACCCCCTAGATTGGATGAAATTCGTTTAAGAGAACGAATTAATGAAAACCTACAAGTGATTGAACAAAACATTGCTGCTATCCAAAATGAGCAAGTCACACCACCCCATCTTGTAGAGTTTGCAAAATCAATGCAAACTGTTGTCGAGTCAGTTAGATCTGTTGATTCTCAATTAGATCAATTTCATAGATGACGACAAGAGTTGCGTGATTTTTATGCTGATGGTTTAACTTATAGACAAATCACAGATTTGAAAATAACCAAAGCTCATTTATGTCCATATTTTACCAACCCAAAAACAAGAGAACCAATGCAACCTAACCAGAAAAGAATTTCAATTAGGTGGTGTGTGCATCCAGAAATGGCTAGATACTTTTGGGATAGATGGTGGATGGTTTTTGATTATCCACCACATCGTAATTATGAGGTCCCTTTTTATTTTTTGAAGAAATTATACTGTGAGTTTGTAATGAACCAAAAACCAAATTATTTTGGTATTAAGTCATTCCAGGGTGTTGGTCGTGGAATGCCACAGCATAGATTAGGGGCACGGAGTAATAATCCCCTACCGGATCCACCCATAGTTCCACTTGTTGCTCCATCGATTCTTGCAGATGTCCAAAATACATCATTCATTTCGACATTAGATGCTTTGACTTCCCTCACAGGTAACCTGAGTGAGCAAGCTGCTCACATGGCATCTGCTCCTCGATGGATGCCACATATGTGTTCAAGTTGTCATGAGACGTGTGTAGGTCCTACTACTGCTGCAGGATCTACTTCAGTTCCAGATGAGCATGATGCAGCAAATGATAGTATGATGACATCTTATATGGATTTTCTTTGCTTGGATGTTCATCTTGACCAGGTATAGATATATATACATGTACATGTCAATCTTTTTATGTACTTCATTAAATATAGGTATAAACTAAGTGCATCTCTTTTTTTATACAATCTAATACTTCATTAAATAAATTTTGTTTATGTAGATAAGGACTACGCCTAATATTAGAGTCAATATTGCATCTACTGGAAGACAACTCGGCACACCTTATGGGGTATAGTATAAATTTCTATCTAGACATTGTACTAGATCTTTTTAAGTTAATATGTTATCATCGTATATTATATAAATTTTCATGTTGATACATTGAATGCTTCTTTCTCTAGGATTCAGGTCATGAGGGACCCTCTACATCACATCGAGAAGAGGGTCTGACTATTGTGACACCATCTATGGTATGTATCTTATAATTCTTAACTTAAATATGAACTCTTACAATATTGTAACTTAACTTCAAATTATTTAGTACACATATATATGTTCACTAAATATGATTTCATTAAATGCATGTATGCAGGTGGACACTACCATTAGGATAGGTTATCCTCATAATTTTGATCAGAGCCAATTTGAACGCACATCGACATCCTTTGAGGTATTAATATGTAATACTTAATTTGATCTTATTTTGACTCTTAATTTAAGATTTAATTGGAAACTTTGAATTTGACCTTGTACAAAAGTTAGCTAGCACTGCATTTAGTGTTGATACTGCATAAGATACTGCTAGAGGAGATACTGCTAGAGGGTTTGATGAGCATATGGTAAGTTTGTAACTTAATTTATGAATTCTACTATATTTGATAAATGATTCTTTTAATAGTTAATTTCAATTAATATTTTAATATTATTTTTTTATTGTACAGCATGAGACAGGTGGATCTGGACCACGTCCCGGGGACAAGAGAGATACTGCTACAGGATCTGATGAGCATATGGTAAGTTTGTAACTTAATTTACGAATTCTACTATATTTGATAAATGATTCTTTTAATAGTTAATTTCAAGTAATATTTTAATATTATTTTTTAATTGTACAGCTTGAGACAGGTGGATCTGGACCATGTCCTAGGGACAAGAGAGATACTGATACAGGATCTGATGAGCATATGGTAAGTTTGTAACTTAATTTATGAATTCTACTATATTTGATAAATGATTCTTTTAATAGTTAATTTCAAGTAATATTTTAATATTATTTTGTTATTGTACAGCATGAGACAGGTGGATCTGGACCACGTCCCAGGGACAAGAGAGCACGAGATGTTATTGATGATAGCACTTAGATTTTACTATTTATTTGGCTTTGATATGTACTTTTTTATGGACTTTACACATTTGTTTACACGTGCACATACTTTATATATATGGATAGTTGCATAATAGGATTAGATCATATATATTTTGTGCATACTTTATATATTTTGTGCACGTTAGATATTATGTGGAGTGAACATCATGTTACCATCTAGACATATATATAGATTAGATATTATATGGATTATGTGGACTTGAAATTTTACTGTTTATTTGGCTCTGATATGTACTATTTTACAAGCTTTACATATCTGTTTACACGTGCACACACATACTTTATATATATGGATAGTTTCATAATAGGATTAGATCATATATATTATGTGCATACTTTATGTGTATTGTGCGCATTAGATATTATGTGGACTTGAAATTATGTGCACATTAGATCATATATATTGACTTGAAATTATGTGGACTTGAAATTTTGCGCATACTTTATATATTATGTGGACTTGAAATTTTATTTATGGAAGTTGTGCTTAAACAACTTTATAGGCATTATGTGGACTTGTAATTTTATTTTTGGAATTTCATTTAAATAGTTCTTGTGATTAGATAAACTACATGTGCATACATCATGAACTAAGTATCGAAACATATCTTATAATTATAACATATTCTAAATTAAAAAGTATCATTTAACAAATATAATGAATAGAACTTGATTAAAACATAATTATCTCATTCATAAATTTGACCAGTAGTCTCTCATTTATGTATATTGTACACAAAATGTAATCAAGAAGACATATCTAAAATAAAATAAACAGTCTATTTAAATAACTTTGTTTTCATTGATGCCTTCTACTTGTGGTAGACCTGAAACAAAATTTTACTAGATTCATTCCGTTATACCATCTGCATCCTCTCTCTTTTGCAAAGCATCTATAATTGTCTTGTGCTCTTCCATAGAGAGAGTCCATAATTGTTTATTAGCAGGCCTGCCACGATATCTATCCAATTTTATATTAGTTGCCACTACCAAATGCAAGTAATGTATAATCTTTTTCTCTAATTCATAATCTTCAAATGCGGGCAATCCATTCTTTCTTGTTAGATATTTGCGTAGCCAAGTGCCAACAACAACCACAGATCCTGTTGGATAGTCATAACCATCATCATCTACTCGAGGAGTAGTTAGCTTATGTTTTGGTTCTACACATCGAGCCAACAAATACTCTGTCCCCTCTTCATTATCCTCTGGTGCAACAACAACATAGACATGTCCTGTGCACAAAACAATTTTATTTTAATATTTAATGAGAAATAAAAACAAAAATATACACTATAAGATTTCATAAGATTATGTACTATTTAATAAATCAAAACAAATTTCAAAAATAATTTTACCTTGTTGTATAAGATCTGAAATGCGATCATAGTCATTTGATGCAAACATTTGATCCATATCTTCATCAGTTCTTTCATGCGAATCATTTGCATCTATGGGTGTCAATGATCTTTGTTGCCATTCTTCAACCCATTCTTTATTCTCACAAAATTCCAAATCTCCGGAAACACAAAACTGACAAAAGCAAGCAAGTTGCATTGTGAATATAGTCCATGTGTTTGAATTAGAACTCTTAAACGAATGCCATTTAGATGATCCAATGATGGTATTACAATCATGCCGAATAGGAATACTATCTTCCTCTATCAACCAGAAGAAACATCAAATTGTAGAGTTTTCAGTTGATCCTTTTGACAACTTTGAATTGCACCATTCTACAACTGCACGAGCATCTCTAAATTTCACTGCATCCTCGAATTTCAATTGTTCTCTAGCAAGAGCTCTTTTTATACAGGCACTGGCTCCATCGTGTTCCCCCTTACCATGTCCCGCTTCAAAAAAACTCCATAAATGTTGGACATTGGTTATCTTGTGAACTTTGCATAGCCAATAAAACATTCTTGCATTTTTGAATTGTCCAGTGCAATTATTTGACCATATCATATGTTGTTTCATGTCAATTTCTCTTTCCTTAAGATTATCATAAAATACCTCGAAGCAATGTTGGACAAACTTTGAAGAGTGTAATAGATTATCACTAACATAGAAATGATACTCCCTCAAAAATTTTCTGTTATCTTCTGTACTGTCATGGTCATGTCTATATATAATGTGCACAAATATGGCCACTTGCACTGAGTTGTAGTATTGTGATTGAGTTTACTCTTGTGGTTTTAGAGTATAATTTTCTGCAAAATCCACAACTGATACTATTGTTCCAATTGGAAATGTGTTCTTGCATATGTGAAACTGTCCATCAAGCCATCGGGCATGTTGGGAATGTTTCACATATTTTGGAACAATATGAGTTTTAAACTCACTAATAAATGCATTCACACTATTCTGTTCTGTAATCAATTCTAAATGTTTCCCCATCTTTCCATCCTTTAGAGGGTATTCTATATTTTTAAATCTCCTAACATCAACCATTTTTTGTCCAAACTCAGATGAAACATGTTCATGCAAACATTCACCTATCGAAGAATAGTTCCCACATAAATTGCAAAGACCATAAATGCATGAACTGGAAAGAAATAATTGTTCATTAGGTGGTTTACAAAATAAACTTCCAATAAAATCTTTTATAGTTTCAGGTGGAACATAAACACCACAATCCTGCACAAGATCATTACCATGCAACATACAATGAATATATCGAAAAACATCATAATAGTAACGAAACTGGACATGAGTTTTACAACAACAAGATATTCTTTGTTTATTGATTTTAACATACCAGGGTTTCCATTTTTCAAATGATCTTTGACTAATTCATAAATTCATTAACACAGATTCATCACTAGATTTTTTAAAGAATTTAGTTTGAGTCATGTCAAGAAGATGTTTTGGATGAGGATCACGAATTTTTGATCCCACCCTTAACTTTAAAACATCTCTAACATTTGATGAAACTCTAGTGTTATCATGCCAAAATTTTGTACTTAATTGTTTAGTTTCATCATTTAATTTCATGTCCGACGTTTGAAGTCTACCACTAAAACTCCAACAATGGTTTAGTGGATCAATTTCAATTGTGTCTCTTCTTTTGGCCGCTCTTGACAAGGTTCTACGATGTAAGTTCAAATAGCCACTTATATCACTTAACATTATTTTATTAACAATCATTTTGTCAACTATAGCAATCGTTATAACTCTACGTGTTGCATTCTTATCTTTAGATCGACTTGTTTTTCCTATAGAATCGATGGCACTGGCAACAGTAGATACAACTTGCTTATATGATTCATCTTTTCTTTTTGGTTTTGCATAAATACCTTTTTTTTTCATGACTTTACGCATTTTTAACATTTTTATTAATTGTAGCATTAATTGACATTGGAATCCTAACTTTTTATTATAGAAAAATTGTTTATATAATCTGTTTGCATGTGTTCTGATTTGTCTCCAAGAAACTAACCCATTAAGATTATCTAGCACATTGCTATCAATAGTAAACAAATTACATTCATTTTCTTTTAGAGATGGTGGTGTAATATTTTCAATTTTTATTTCTTTTCGTATTGGTGTATGAAATTTATATCCAGCTTCATTTAAATCAGCAATTTGATTGGCATCATAGTCATCAGGATTTAAAAACATACCAGGATTCGCATCCACATCAACATTTGCGTCAATAGTCATACCCGTGTGTGGTTCTACATTTCTTGCATCCATCATGATGTCTTCAATGGTCTCATCTACAACGGGCACTGAACTAGATGCTTCAGAAGTGTTATTCAATTGCCATTGTTGTGATCTTCGATCTCTTTGGTGTTTTGCCTCCTTCTCTCTTTGTGCTTGAATTTCGTCCACTGTCATTGTCCTCTTTTTTTTCTTTTGACGTTGCTTAGAACCCATTTTTACAAACTCGTGTTCAAAAAATCACGTAAAAAATATTAAAAAGTACTGTCAAATGATGTAAAAAATCTTTGTCAGTACGGATTTCAATGATAGTGTGGTAAATCAATGCAATCTATTTTTTTTTTACAGTAACGGTTATTTTAATAATGGGCCCCTGTTTTAATAACGGGGGCCCGTTGTTAAATCCAACGAGCAAAAAATGAAACGGGCCCCCGTTTTATAAATGGGCCCCCGTTTATAAAACGGGAGCCCGTTATACAAAATTTGAATTCACAACCTGCCACTTGCCTCGGGATTAGGCCTGGGATGGCCACACCTAAGACATGAACCTGCAAATTCAAAGCTCCATGAATGAAAGCACAAATATGATGAAATGAAATAGTTTACGTGCCTCTAATCAAAGAATTTTTATACGGAATTGAAACCCATTTCAGATTATACTGTCTAGATTCTAAATATGTAAATTAATTTAAAAATTGATTATTTTAACTATTTTTCATTTAATTTATACTAAATCAGGGTCATAAATTTGAAATATTAACTAATTTTCTTAATTTAATAACTTATTTATTTTAACGAATTTTGAAAAAAAAATTATATGTCATCAATCTACACAAAATTCTTTTCAATTTAAAAAAAAAAATTTCAAAAAATACTAAGTTTACGTCAAATTATGTGGGTCATACACGTCAAATTTTTAAAAAGATAATTATGGCCATTAAAAAATTAATTAAAAAAAAAAAATTTGAAAAAAAAATACAGAAAAATATGCTCATCAATATTTAGTGTGTTACAAACTATTTCCCAAAATGGTTTGAGAAAATAATTTTAATTGTGTCAAAAAGTGTGGGTCGTACACATGCATGGTATGGTCCTGAAACGGGCATTTTTAAAACATAGTTTTTAGAACTTCATTAAAAAAGTTATTTTTTATTATGTGGGTATTAAAATAAATTACATATTTGAAAAGTACACTCAGAGAGCTATCTTTTATATTACTGACTTTTTCCAAGATTCAATCTCTAAGTGTTTCAAAATTTAAGCTCAAGTGAGACAAAATCTGAAAAACAGGGAAAACACTTCCACTTTTTGGCCAAAAAGTGGACTCATCTTCTTGCACTGACCCATACCTCAATCTGTAGTGATTCCATGATGCTATGTGGTGATTTGGTTGAGTTGTGGATTCCGGTATGAAAAATGTTCTTCTGTGTTCGGCGTTGCAGTGTTTTGGTATTTGATCCAATGTGCTTTGGTATGATCACATCTTTGGTTGCAAATTTGGGAGAGTTTTTTGGACGTTTATGTGTATCTTCATTTCAGATGGTTCATGATTTGGTACTCTGCAAGCTATCTTTCTAATATGAATTATTGTTGATGAGTTTTTCTGAGTGTTAGTGTGTTGATGGATGAAGATTTGAATAAGTGTTGTTGATGAAACTATTGTAGATGGTTCTAACATGCTTGTTGGTGTTTATTTATTGTGTCCTATTTCTTTGGATGGTCCGCATTGATCCTTGTGTGTGGTATTGATGATTTTGTTGACTCGGTGATATTCTTCGTGTTATGTAGTTTTTTTGGTAGTGTAACATGTTGTGGTTGATTTAGGTGAGATTTCTGGTGGTAATGCATGTTTGGAGATTTTATTTAGGCCCATGTTATGCTATCTATGTCAATATATTGATTTGATGGTTGATTTATGTATCGTGTCATGTAATTTTGTAATTAGGTGTTAAGCGCTTGGTTGACCTTGTAGTGAAGGTTGATGATTTGTATAAATAGATGTTAGATTCATGTAAATTGGGTATTGATGGTGTGTATCCATTATCAAAGAGTGGTGTATGTGCAAACACATGAATTCATCCTTTGGTGTGGCATATTGAGTAGATATTGTTGCAGAGAAGAAAAATGTGCTTAACCAAAACTGTCATCAGGAATTAGCAGATGGTATCTTTGTAGTTCATGTATTCCAAATTATAGTTTGATCATTATTGTAAGATAGTGAACCTTCCTTGAGGGATGGAACATTCTGAGTCATCATATTTTGAATAGTGAGCTCTAGGAAGTGTTCCTAAATGCATGTGCATTCCGCATTGTAATATTTACACATACTACTACAGAGTATCATCTTATTGTGGGTGGATTCCCACCATGGTTTTTCTCTTAACCGAGTTTTCCACATCAAAAATCTTGGTGTTATGTGTGTCATTATTTTATTTATCTTTATTCTTGTTGTAGTTGATAAAATATGAGATTGAGCTTAATTTGTTTAATCCAGTGACAATGTTCCTTAGAATGGACGGGTTATTTCTGATGAGATCAAGGATGTTTAACATAACACAAGAGCTAAGGAAACATTGTTGAGTGCCTTCACTAATTTGGAGATATTTAATGTGATGGGTTTGTAAAATGCACATGAGATTTGGAAGAAGCTAGAGACCTTGTATGAAGGAGATGCACAAGTTAAAGTTGCTAAGTTGCAGAGTTTAAAAGGAAAGTATGAAGCATTTAAGATGGGAGAAAATGAGAACATAACATACTTTATGGCTGAGGTGAATTAGATTGTTATGAATATCAGATGTGTTGGTGGAACCCTCGAAGAAGATGAAATTGTTGCCAAGGTGTTGAGATCATTGCCTCCTTACAAACATAAAGTAGCTACTATTGATGAAATCTAGAATGTGACTATTATGACTAGAGAGATATTGGTTGGGAAGCTTGTTTCATTTGATTTGAGTAAATTTGGAGAATCACATGGAAATTTTGAGACAACATTTAAAGCCTCTATATCTGAGAAGCAGAAGTATGATCTGGGAGAAAGTTCATGTTGGGTATCCAGGTATGAAAGAGAAAAGAGAGAGATGGAAGAGGAAGAAAGAGAATTGGATGAGCTTGAAGCCCTTATTTCTCAAAGATTGCCTAAAGGAGTCGATAAGTATGATGGAAAGTTACCTTTGAAATGTTTCTCTTGTAATGAGATAGGACATTTTTTTCCTAAGTGCCTTGAAAGAATGTCTAGGTATGATAAGCATGAAAGGCATGATAGATTTGATGAGAATTATAGATATGAGAAACATGATAAGTATGATAAGCCCTATAAGCCCTATCAAAAGTACATAAATCAGAAGAGATGCTACTATTCTACTGATTAAGGTGTGATAGATGACAAATTAGAGAATGGGAATTCAAAAGATGAATTTATATTTATTTCTATCAAGGAAGATGATTTGGTACCAATGAATTGTACAAGCTCCATTATTGAGGAGAAATCTTTGGCTACTAAGATTAAAGAGAAAGATGAATAGGTAATTGACAATGGTTTTTCACATCATATGATAGATGATTAAATTAAATTTGTGAGTATGGAAAGGTATGATGATGGAATAGTAAGATTTGGAGATGACAAAGCTTGTGTGATTCATGGTAGAGGTTATATATCTTTCAATGGTAAGAATAATATTAATGATGTCTTGTATGTTGAAGGTTTGAAGCATAATCTTTTGAGTGTTGGATAGATGGTTGACAAGGGATATGATTTGTAATTCAAGAATGGTAAATGCAAGATCCTAAATGCCTTCAGTATAGAGATTGCATTAGGGACTAAGACTAAAGGTAATATCTTTCATTTGAATGCTAGTGAGAAAAGTTGTTTGACTACTCAGATTGATGAAAGTTGGTTATGACATAGGATAATGTGTCATGTTAATTTCTACTACATGGTAAGGATAAGTTCTACTCAAGTTGTTTGAGATTTTCCTAAGATTGTGAAACCTACTAATCTAGTATGTAAGGAATGTTAGATGGGAAAGAAAACAAGAACTACATTCAATAGTAAGTTGTATTCATCTAATGGATTGTTATATCTTGTTCATACTAACCTATGTGGTCCTACAAGAGTGAGAAGCATGCAGGGTGACATATATTTCATGTTGTTGATTGATGAATATTCTATGATGATGTGGTTTACCTTTCTAAGGGAGAAACCATAAGTGTTGGAGAAATTCAAGATATTCAAAGCCAAAATGTAGACTGAGAAAGGGTTGAATCTGAAGTGCCCGAGATCTGACAAAGGAGGAGCATTTACATTAGGAGAGTTTGATATATTTTATGAAAGGAATGGAATTAGAAAATAGTTATCTGCTCTTAGATCCCTCCACTAAAATTGAGTTATTGAAAGGAAGAACAGAACTATCTTGGACGCTACTAGGACTATGCTAATTGAAGGAAATGTTGCACAGATCTTTTGGAGAGAAGCTGTTAGCACTACTATTTACACATTCAACTAGGTGCATATTAAAGGTGATTCTGGTAAGACTCCTTATAAGATATGGTTTAGTCATGTTCATACAATTGATATTTCAGATTTTTTGGAAGTAAATGTTGTATCGAGAGAGATGAGGATATAGGAAAGTTTGATGCAAGATGTGATGAAGGAAACTTCTTGGGATATTCTTCTAAGAGCAAGGCCTATGGGTGTTACAAAAAGAGACTAAAGAGGATAGTAGAGTGTGCAAATGTAAAGGTTGATGAATGTCTTGGTAAGAAGATCAGTGCATGTAGATATGATTTTGATGATGAAGATGTTATTTTGAAGCTTTTGCAGACTGAGATCTTAAAGAAGAATGATCTGGTGGAGATAGGTAATCTAGATATTGTTGTTGCTAGTGAAGAAGTGCAAAAGCCTGAAAATCAAAATAATCAAAAGACTCTGAGGTATGTAAGATTGAATCATTTAGAAAATTAGATTATTGGTGATAAGAATAAAGGTGTGATGAGAAGGAGAAGGATTGCTCCTAAAGAGGTATGTTTAATTTCAAAGATTGATCCTAAAGATGTTGCAGAAGCATGTCAAGATGAAAATTGGATAAAAGCAATGGAAGAAGAGCTGAATTAGATTGAGAAAAATAACACTTGGGAGCTTGTTCTGAGACCTAAAGACAAGAATGTGATTGGTACTAAATGGGTATTCCAAAATAAACTGAATGAAGTCGGTGAAGTTCTACGAAACAAAGAAATATTAGTTTGCAAGGGATGTTCTTAGATGGAAGGAATTGATTATGAGGAGACTTTTTCTCAAGTAGCTAGAATTGAAGCTGTTAGATTGTTGCTTGCACATGTTTCTTATAAAAATTTAAAGTTGTATCAGATAGATGTCAAGTCAACCTTTTTGAATGGTGATCTTGAAGAGGAAGTCTACATTGAGCAATCAGATGAATTTTCTTTATCAGATGAAGGAGATATGGTATGCAAATTGAAGAAAGCATTGTATGGACTAAAGCAAGCCCCTAGAGCCTAGTATACTTGATTGGATAGGTACTTGTTAAAGTTGGGATTCTATAAAGGTACTGCTAACAGTAATTTATACTTTAAAATTCAAAATGACAACATTTTTCTTGTTGAAGTCTTTGTTGATGATGTCATTTTTGGAGGAGATGATGATCTGAGTATGAAGTTTGTTGATGATATGCAAAAGAAATTTGAGATGTCTATGATAGGTGAAATGAAATTATTTTTGAGATTGCAGATTACTCAAACTGGTAAAGGTATTTTCATTTCTCAATCTAGTTATGTGAAGGAATTGTTGAAAAAGTTTGGATTAGATGACTCTAAACTTGTTGGAACTCCTATGGTGGTTGGATACAAGTTTTCTAAGAACGATGAATCCCAAAAAGTTAATTATACTTTGTATAGATCTATGATTGGTGGATTGTTGTACTTAACTTTGACTATACCAGATATTATGTATGTCATTTGTCTTTGCACTAGATTTCAAGTTGATCCTAAAGAAACTCATGTACAGTTGTGAACAAGATTTTCAGATATTTCAAGGGGACTATTGACTATGGCTTATAGTATCTAAAGAATGATGATTTCCTATTATGTGCCTATACTGATGTTGATTGGGCAAGTCATGTTGATGACTAGAAGAGAAATACCAGTGGAGATTTCTTTTTGGGAAAGAAGTTGGCTTCATGGTCCAGTAAGAAACAAGATGGTGTATCTCTATCTATTGCTAAAGCCGAATACATTACTTCTGCTAGTAATTGTACTCAGGTAGTTTGGATGAAACAAATGTTGAAGGATATTAGAGTTGTGTATGATGAGACTACTGTTATATATTGTGAAAATTCAAGTGCTATCAATAATTCAAAGAATCCATTGCTACATTCTAAAATAAAATATGTGTCAATAAAGTATCATTTCTTGAGGGAGAAAGTCAGTAATGAGGAAGTCGGATTGGAATATGTATCTACAAAGGATCAAATTGCATATATTTTCACTAGGCCTTTTCTTGTAGATACATTTGTCTATTTGAGAGACAAGTTAAGGGTCTATGTCCCTCCTATTGAAAACTAGATGCATGGAGTTGGATCAATCTGATGGATTTCAAAGTTGTATCTTTTTATCTGAGTTGATGAGTTGGTGTTGCTACTCAGTCAAAGTAGTCAATATGTGGTTCAGATGGATTGAGTTGTGAGTTTATCCTAAGGGGGACTGATTTTTCTCCTTAAAGGATGAGTTTGGGGGAAAAATTATCTTGTAAAGGGAGAGAGAACCATGATTTGTATTCTATCTTTGGCATTGTTGTCAAAGGGGGAGAGAAGCATGTGGAAAATTGTCCAGTCTTTGGAGCTTTGTGTGTATAGTCTTAGGGGGAGTTTGTTGTAGATTATTGGTGTTGATTCATTTCTATGTATTGATTTTCACATCCATATGTTTCCATCAATGCAAAAGGGGGAGATTGTTGGATATTTTTGTTGTTAGAATATGTTGTTGTCATTGATGTCAACATATTTCAATGTTTTGTGTTGCGGAGACTTGTTTGGTGATCTGGTGTTTGCAGTGAGTTGATCTAGTTGGTTTATCTATTTGGGATGCTGAATCAACTAGAGAAACCTCATTCTTTAGTGATTTCATGATGCTATGTAGTGATTTGGTTGACTTGTGGATTTCCAGTATGAAGACTATTCTTATGTGCTAAGTGTTGCAGTGTTTTGGTATTTGATCCGATGCACTCTGGTATCATTATATCTTTGGTTGCGGATTTGGGAGAGTGTTTTGGATTTTCATGTGTATCTTCATTTCAAATGGTTCATGATTTGGTACTTTGCAACCTATCTTTCTAGTCTGAATTGTTGCTGATGAGTGTTTTTGAGTGTTAGCATGTTGATTGATGATGATTTAAATAAGTGGTGTTGGTGTAGTTATTGTGGATGGTTCTAACATTCTTGTTGGTGTTTCATGATCATGTCCTATTTGTTTTGATGGTCCACATTGATCCTTGTATGTGGTATTGATCATTTTGTTGATTCGGTGATATTGTTCATGTTATGCAATTTTTTTTGTGGTGTAACATGTTGTGGTTGATCTTGGTGAGATTTCCAGTGGTAATGAGTGTTTGGAGATTTGATTTAGGTCCAAGTTATGTGATAATCCTGAAAATGACTATGAAAAAATGTGGTGTTCTTGACATGATTTTAATCATTCTAAATCAATGTTGGTCTCTATTTTTCCCTTCAGGGTTTAGGGTTTTCAGGTTTATATGTTCTCGAGTGAGCATTTTGTTTTAAAACCCAAACCTATTATAAACTCACATTACCTTTTTCATTTAAGGATGAGTGTCTATTCCACCATCAAAAAGGGACCGTGTTCTTTTCCTAGGTGTTATCTTCTATCAGCCTTTTAATTTTTTCCAAAGAGGTGTTATCTTCTACCGACCTTTTAATTAATTCTAGAGATTATGTCTTTTGTATTACAGTCGAGGCCCCCTTTTATTATTTCTATGGGTTTTCTTTTCCCTAAGTTCAACTGGTATATTTCAGCTTATATCTCAATGATTAAATATCAAGCAACTAAAGTTCCCATGAATTTGCACATGTTTCAAATGGACGGAGACGTTATGACCCAAGAGAAAATATGCTTGAAGGATAACAACAAGTATTAGGAAAACTTTGTAAGTTGCACATAATGAACAAACAAATTGGACAACCCTCACAGTCTCATGATGAAAGATGCAGGGAGGTTAAGCACCACAACATCACGAGATGATGCTACATGTCCCAGGCAGGTTGAACAAGTCCGATAGAAGCATAGCTAACATAGTGGAGACTCAAGGATGATTTGGCAGTGCTTTGTCAAGTTTTAATGGGCCCACTTGCTATGTTGGAAGGTCAATAGCTATATTGATCAATGGTGATCATGTGATATGTCATGCTAGACAAATCAATGATGGAAACAAAAAAGTTTTTAAAAGGAGTGATTTGGATTGTTTCATTGTTGTTCATGCAAAAAAGTAAAGGCAGAAGGAAATAGGCCTGTTGACATGGAATAAATAGGGACAAGTCAAGACACATGGATGTCGACTGACACTCAAAATCCTAATTTTGAGAGGTGTTTTGTTGGGTCGAGTCATATTAATAGGACAAAGCTGGCACTACCTGAGGTCGCAACATTTGGAAGTTTTCATTGCCACCACAGAAAGAATTTGAGATCTTCAAAGGGATGAAATGGATAAGGATGATTTATGAGCTAGAAGTGAGATGATCAAGGACCTATCAACAAAATCATAGGATGCCTATTATTAGATATTCTCATAGTGAGGTAGAAAATAAAGAAATTGCTACCGAGAAACTTTCAAAAGATAAAGACTCAGTATCCAAGATGAGGATTCTGAAGCAAATAATTTGTAGTCAAGAAATCTGGAACAAAATCGTTCACGTAAGGTTAACTTGGTTAGAAGGCTATGAATTGGCAGTTTGAGTCTGACGATATTCTTGATTTGATGGATATGATTTTTTGAATCCATTTTCTAGCATGATGAGTAGAAAAGCATTGTCATGATGATTTTTACCATGCATGAAGACCACCAAGAGAGGTATTTTCAATATAAATATGGTTGTGTAGTATCTTCAATTGGTAGAAAGAACAAAAAATTCATTATCTTTTCAGAAGGTTTTGAACAAGATGAAAATGATCTTTGAGCAGTATTGTGCCAAGAATTACACTGAGATGTGTGATACTAGATGGATTTCCTTTGGGAATGAGTGTGCTTATAGTTGATGGAGTCTTGGAAGTGGGGAGGATAGTCGATGGAGGCTTGGAATCCATTTATTTCCAAATCAAGCCCTACATGGCACATCCTCTGCTTCTTCTATGTCATTCATTGGCAGAGAATTAATAAAGGAGCCTCATGAAGGAATGGGAGTAGTATATGGTTGGTGAGGAGGTGGCATCTAGTCATTTTTGTAATGACATGCAAGGTGCAACCCCTTCTCCTCCTATGTTCCTCTATGAACTTCTCTTTCCACTTTCTCTGATCTTGGGAATAAAGGCCCAGAATCCTCTTTTAGTGGAGGGGAGATTTTACTTCTTGATGGGATCTAAACCCTCTATGAGAAGGGGGAAATACTCTATAAAACATCAAGGAAAATCTCACAGTACATCTAGAAGTATTAGGGGTGATAGTGGCATGACTCAAAGGTTTTTGTTTCTACCAAAATGCAGTTGGGAATTTTGGTTCTACTTCATCATGAATGCTAGCATGGACAGTCTTTTGGGAGACTGTGAGGGATATTTTTGTAACAAAGTAACAAGAGATCTTATGAGCTTGTGATAGGTGTCTCCTCTGGCTTGAAGCTTGTTTCTCCCTTGTTTCTATAAAAGGGAAATTAAGACCATGAGATAGGGGTTGAGAAATTTGGTCCAGAAATTTGGATCCAAATCCTTGGTCATGTATAGTAGGTCTAGGTGAAATGTGTATGCTGTAATAGGAATTTGCAGAGAAAATAAAATAGGTTTTGTGTCTTAGTTTGTTTCAGGTTCTTGAAGGAGTTATATGTAATATAATTTGTAACAAAAAATAGCTTATGAAATGAATGAATATATTGTCCAAATTCATTTACTCCAATGTATGCCTCTGTTATGTTTTTGAATGAGTAAGATCAAGGGTTTTTCTTGTTCATTTTATTGTTGTGATGCACATTTCATCTATCTTACGTTCTGACCTAAGGGGTTAGTTAAACTTCTTAGATATGATTTGTAGAGTAATGGGGATTATACAAGGATTCTAATAAGTATTTTGGGTTGGGATAGAGTGATGAGATACATTGTAAGGTATTGTTATCTTGAGATCTTTAGCTATTAGATTAAGGTTTCTTTTGAATTTTTATCTTGCATTATGCAATTTCAATTTCCCAATGGATAAGGAATTGATCACTTCTTACAGTCATTTTTCTATAACATTTCTTACTCATAACTCATCGACAACTTGTTGTATCTTTAATAATATCAAAATATCTTTTCATTATTTATGTATGATGTTGTTTGTGGAAAAGTCATCTCACACTCCAAAGCAGGTTGAAGATCACAGAGAGCTAGCCACTCTATAGCATTCTTCCTCTTTGTTGAGGGCCCTTTTAGGAGTGAGACCCTTTTCTTTGTTTTAATGTCTCCTGCAAGTGTGGTACAGAGATTGCAGAAGCATTAAGGGAACACCCTCTTGGGTTTTGCAGAGCCTGAAGTGTAGAAGGATAATCATAAAATCCTCATTATATTGTTGGTCCAAGTCCTTGAGTATTCTAAATGGTCTGGTGGTTGGCCTCTCCATGCATGATTTGAGGGCCCGAATTGGTTTCTGTCCATGGGGAAATGCAAAAACCCTACCAAGTGTGTTTTGGGGAACCAACACTATGCTATCTATGCCATTGTATTGGTCTAGTGGTTGATTTATGTATCGTGTGATGTAATTTTGTAATTAAGCATTAAGGGTTTGGCCGACCTTATAGTCAAGGTTGATGATTTGTATAAATAAGTGTTAGATTCATGTAGATTGGGTGTCGATGGTGTGTTTGCATTATCAAATAGTGGTGTATGTGAGAACAAATGAATTCATCCTTTAGTGTAGTGTATTGAGTAGAGATTGTTGCAGGGTAGATAAATATGCTTAATTGGAACTGTCATTAGGCATTAGAAGATGCTATCTTTGTAGTTCATGTATTTTAGATTATAGTCCGATCATTATTGTCAGGTAGTCAACCTTCCCTGAGGGTTTGAGCCTTCTGGGTCATCATATTTTGAGCAGTGAGATCTAGGAAATGTTCCTAAAGGCATGTGCATTTCCCATTATAATATTTACACATGGTATTGTAGAGTATCATCTTATTGTGGGTGGATTCCCATTGTGATTTTTCCCTTAACTAGGTTTTCCACATCCAAAATCTTGGTGTTATGTGTGTCGCCATTGTTGTCTTTATCTTTATTCTTGTTGTACTTGATCAGATCTCAAATTGAGCTTGATTTGTTTAATTTGGTGAAAAATGATTCAACCCCCCCTCTTAGTGTATATATATATATACATACATACACACACGCACACACACACACACACACACACATATATATATACTTAGAGGGTGAGGTTGAATCATTTTTCACCAAATTAAACAAATCAAGCTCAATTTGAGATTTGATCAAGTACAACAAGAATAAAGATAGAGACAACGACGACGAAACACATTACACCAAGATTTTGGATGTGGAAAACCCAGTTAAGGGAAAAACCACAATGGGAATCCACCCACAATAAGATAATACTCTAGAATACCATGTGTAAATATTATAATGGGAAATGCACATGCCTTTAGGAAAATTTCCTAGATCTCACTGCTCAAAATATGATGACCCAGAAGGCTCAAACCCTCAGGGAAGGTTGACTACCTTACAATAATGATTGCACTATAATCTAGAATACATGAACTACAAAGATAGCATCTTCTAATGCCTAATGACAGTTCCAATTAAGCATATTTATCTACCTTGCAACAATCTCTACTCAATACACTACACTGAAGGATGAATTTGTTTGTTCTCACATACACCACTATTTGATAATACATACACACACACACACACACACACACACACACACACACACACACACACACACACACACACACACACACACACACACACACACACACACACACAATATTTTTCATTTTATTTTTAATGCTCACTAGAACAAATATAGGTATAGGCTTGAGTTTTACTATTGCAACATGAACTTTCTCCTAGCCTAAGTAAAAATTAAAATTACATTTTCACGTCTTTGCGCAAAGGAAAAACAACATTTTTTCACATCACCACTTTTTGGCCTACCATGATCCTACACATAACCCCACAACAATCCAAAGTCATTATTGTTACATCTTCACTAGTCAAAACTTAAAACTACTTATGAAAAAAATAATTCAATGGAAATTTTATTTGAATGATGTAATCTCATTTGTATCCCAACATACAAAAAACTTCCAACCATGCAAAAGATGTGGTAGTCTTTCTTCGGCACCAATTTGCATCCTCCTTTCTTTGTCCATAACAAATAAAATTATAACCTATAACTCTAACTCATGGAAACTACTCACTCTCTGCAACAAAAACCACTTTTCTCAACCTCTAGATTTAGACACAAGAAAAAATATCTTTGTAGCTCTTTGTTTCCAAGCCCTCCAAATTTTATTGGAGCAAACAAAATTTTGTTTTGATAATAAAATGTCTACTCTTTTTATGGCATTGTAGAAGTCCCATCTTGTGCTCTAAGAGATCTATACAAAAATTGGATAACTAAACACCAGGAAATCAATATGTTCGACAAAATTTCCAATGCACAAGTACAGGGAAATGCTTCACTCTTATAATGGGTGCTTGAGTAATCTACTCATTCTCTTTATTGTTGAGGTAAGATTTGCAGAATTATGGTTGCCATCAATAAGCCTACATCACGTATGTGAAACTCACCATCCATCAACTCTAATAGCATATAATAGAAAATTGTATAAACTTATTTGACTCAATAATCCAATGCAAACATGAGTGGTTTACATTAAGGAGAAAATATAGTTGATGTAACGGTAAACAATATAATAGTTATTAACTACGCCACCAATATTGATGTAATACAACTATTAATAGATGTACCAATAGGAAGAAAAAATATGAAGAAAGCCAATCCAAATAAATATGTGTTTGGTTTAAGTTCACTTGTATGAGGTCTTCCTCCACATACCTATTAGAACAATTGTTGGCAACACTTCATTTATATCTACATCCAACAAGGCTTTCTCATTTATGAAATCCAAAATATCAAATCTACAATCC
Organism: Cryptomeria japonica; assembly: GCF_030272615.1. Classification (NCBI taxonomy): domain Eukaryota; kingdom Viridiplantae; phylum Streptophyta; class Pinopsida; order Cupressales; family Cupressaceae; genus Cryptomeria; species Cryptomeria japonica. Next base: position 12,825 of record NW_026729749.1, on the reverse strand, counting down.
CCTACAAGCTTGTGATCCCCATGTTTCTCATCCTCTTTTAGGGGAGAATTAAAATCTATCATTACCATCCAATTAATGATTTGGTGATTGGACTTAAATTGTTGGATATTGCTGAGAGTTTTCTAGAATGATGTGTTGTCATTGTTGTCAACATATTATTCTTGTGAAAACAATATTGCAGTTAGATTAAAAGAGTTGGTTTGGTCAATGTGTTGTAGTTGAGCTGATGCGGTTTAATGGTTTTTGAGAAAACTATCTCTAGTTGATTCAACATAATTTTTAGTGGTCTGCATGATCTTCTAATCAAGTTATGAGATCTGATATTGAGATTCATATTGAGTTGTTTGTGTTATTTGGTTTTCTAGTTTGTACTCTGAATTGCTTCATAATTGCTATAGCTTTAGTTGTGGATGTATGAGATGTGTTCTGGATGTTGATGTGTGTCCTTAGTTTGATTGGTCCATTATTTAGATGTCCATGCGTGAATATTTCATATTGATAGTCAGTTTTGATGGTGTTCTTGAGCTCTAATGTTGAGATGGTGATGATTTTGGTAATCAGAGTTGTTGTGGTTGTTGTAGTGCAATTTACGTTGCCTGTGAATATTTCTAGATCATTTTCTATGTGTATTTATGGTCCACATTGATCGTTGTGCGAGTTATTCAATATTTTCTTGGTTTGATGATGTTCTTCATATTATGTGACATTCTTGGTGGTTGTAGCCTGTTGCGGATGATTGAGGTGTAATTTTTGGAGGTGTTTCATGTTTGTGGTGTTGCTTTGGGTCCATACTATGTCTTAGCTAACATTATTTTGGTCACATATGTTTTTGTAGTGTGTGAGGTTATTATTTTGTAATTTGTATTGAGGTTTTAGCCCACCTTTAAATATAGGTTGATGTCTTATATAAATAAATATAATTATCATGTAAGATTGTGAGTCTCTAATTCTTGAGTGAGTGTATGATCAAGTTGTATGTGCAAACAAGCAATTTCATCTTTTGGAAGTGAAGAAGAGAAGAGAAGTGTTGTAGAGAAAACATTTTGCTTACCTGGAATTGTATCCAATCATATGGAGATGCTATTTTCACAATTCATGTAATCCCGATTGTTATTTGAATTCTATTGTAAGTCAGTGAGACTTCCTATAAGGTAGTGAACCTTCCCTTAAGTTGTATCCTTTCTGGGTTTCTTGTTTGAGCAATGAGATCTAGGTAGTCTTCCTGAATGAACGTGCATTCCCAATTGTAATACATAAGGAGAATCCTTGTTCAACCATGAAGCAGGAGCGAGAGAAGGGAGTGACTTTGAATTTGAACTAAGGACATGGTGGGAAACCATGTAATGGATAGGCAAACTAGGGAGCAGGTGGAAAGGACAAATCTCGGGACTTCCCTGACTCCTCTGAGCCGAATGGAAAGGATTTGGTGGATGGGGACCCACAAGGTGGCAAAAAGCCTCTTAATCCTGATGGGAGGAGGGGAGAATCACATGTTGGAGATAGCCCAAGGTAGGGACCCATTCGAAGGGACATCGGTCGGTCCTAGATGTCTCTGTTCGGTGTCAAATCGAGTGGAAAGTCTTCACTCCCTACAATGCGTAATATCTCAGAACCAAAAAGGGGTAGATTTTCTATTCAAGTTCCAAGTCTAGTGATTGAGCATAACATTAACCTTATGGCTTTGACTCTAGTTGGAAATTTGTTGGGCCCTAGAGCAAATATTGATGTTGTCAATGCATTTGCTAATTGTAAAAGGGTGCTCAAAGGTCAAGTGGAGATCACAACCATTTCCAAAGGTGCACTGTCTATGTCATTTTCATGTGTGGAAGATATATCGAGGGTGCTTTGTGATGGCTCTTGGTTGATTGGAAAATCTATGCTTGCTCTGCGAAAATGGTCGCCTTAGATGGACCTAAATGAACCTTTTTTTGTACAAGCTCCTATTTGGGTCAGATTACCAAGCCTTCCACTGGAGTTCTGGGATGATGATGTTTTCAAAGGAATCTCTAGTTCCTTTGGGGAACTCTTATCTATGGACCCTATCATAGCAGCTAGAAGAAGACTTGCCTTTGCAAGGATTTGTGTGGGAGTTATGTAAGGAACAGATATGCCTTTATCTATTGAGATTAAACTTAGATTGGGGAAGTGGGTTCAACCTATGAAATATAAAAGTGTCCCTTTTGCATGTTTTCACTACAAAAAGTTAGGGCATACTGCTAAAAAAGTTCCTCTACAGGTTGTCGAAGAGAAAGAGAAGAAAGACAAGACAACACAATGGAGAGCCAAAAATTTTGCTAAGCAACTGGTGATTGCAAAAGGATTTAAAATGGCAGAAGAATCCCAAAGTGTAATCATCCCTGACACTTTTGAGCAACAGAGGAACATTAATTTGGAAAACCTATAAAACCATGTGTTTGAAGATAGGAAAGAGAATCAAATTATAGGAAAATACGAGAGAGAATGGAAAAACACCATTCAGGATGAAGAACAAAGTGATAACCTGGAAGATGGAGAAATACAAGTGGTTCTGCAAACCAAGGAGGAAGTGGATTCAAATTGCACTATGGAAAACATAACAAAGATTGCCCTAGATCTGACTATGAGGATGCCCAGGGGTGTTTGCTCTTTGGAGGGATCTTGTCATCAAAATCACAAAAATTGGTGGATATGGTGAAATCTACCTTTCAGCTATCCCCAATGACTTCATTGCTTAACATAAGTGCTAAGTGAGCTGAGGATGATGCTTCCAAGTGGAAGACAACCACCTAGAACAACCAAGAGGATGATATCTAGCAGTGGAATGAACGATAGTTGGAAAAAGGGGCCGAAATCAACCCCTCAGGCTACTCCAATAAAGACAAGAAATAGGACTAAAGTCGATATGGGTTTTATCTCCTCTCCCCCAGGAAGAAGATCAACAATTCATATCAGAGATCGAGAGGCAAGCAAGAATATAATAGATGGTACTCAGATGACAATCCTTATGTTATGTTCCCTAAACAGATTTAATGAAAATTGTTTCATGGAATATTCATGGATTGAATAGTCCACATAAACATGACATTCTTAGAAATTTAGTTAGAGAGCATAAATTAGATATTGTTCTTATCCAAGAAACTAGAATGACTAAAGAGAAAGTTGAGAAGATCAATCTTTTTAATAATGGTGGAGTTTTAGGAGGTAGATCAGATGGTGGTTCTGGAGGCATTGCCATTTTCTGGAATCTAAGGTGTGTTACTGAGGTGCTTGTTAAGCAGGATAGTAATTTGGATTTTGTTAGGTTTCATCATTTAGGGGATGGTACCTCTTGGATCTTAATTAACATTTATGCCCCTAAAAACAGACTAGGTAGATGTAAATTTTGGAAGAAGCTAAAGGCCATTTGGTCTCCTCTTAAGGATGAATGGTGGATGGTCATGGGGGACTTTAGTACCCCTCTCCATGACAATGAGAAGTTTGGGGGCATCCCATCTTAGTTAGATAGTAGAATGGACCTGTTGAACTTTATTAATAACCAGGGTCTGCATGATATAGATCTCCAAGGTGCCAATTCTACCCAGACCAACCGAAGGGCAGGGGAGATCTTATTCAAGTCAGTTATACAAGACCCTAATCTCTGATGACTAGTTTATCCATTATATGTTCTCCCTATTGGCTATTTCATGGATTGGTTTGGACCACTTTCCTGTGGTTTTTATGGTGAAGAATATAAGTGTAAAAAGAAACTTTCCATTTAGATTTAAAAGGATGTGTTTGGACCATCCTAACCTTAAGAAGGCCATTGAGGAGTGGTGGTTGATTGATGTCAAAGGTACTTCTATGTATAGAATGACTAAAAAGTTAAAGATAATATTAAGAAATGGAACAAGGAAGTTTTGGGGGATCTTTTTGTTGCCAAGTACAAAACCCAGCTTGAGATAAAGGAAATATAGGATAAAATTCAAACCAGTGGATATATTGAGGTGTCTATCAAAGAGGAAAATGAAGTGCTTATCATGTATCATAAGATCATCAGAAGAGATGAAGAATTTTGGAAATAGTGGTCCAGAACTCTTTGGCTTAAAGATGGGGACAAAAATACCAGGTTTTTCCATATGACTACTATGAAAAATAAGGCTACTAATAGGATCTCTAAATTGAGAATTGGTGGAATTGAAACAAGGAAGGGTGATGAGATTGGGTATGAAGCCAGGAATTTTTTCAAATCTCCTCTCTTGGTGGATAATGGATTGGATGATCTTTCTCAGAGGGCCCTCTTAGAGACCATTCTTCCATCATTAATAATGTTTAAAACAAGGATTTGTTTGCCATTCCCTCTAAGGAGGAAGTTAAGAAAGCAATATTCTCCTTTAATGGCAGTAAAGCCCCAGGACTGGATGGGTTCCCATTGTTCTTCTTTCAATCATTTTGGAACATTCTCAAAATTGATCTAGTTAAAGGAGTGCAAGAATTTTTTGGGGCTAGGATTATCTTAAAGGAACTCAATGCCACTTTTTTGGTTCTGATTCCTAAATGTCTAGGGGCTGATTCAATGGATCAATTCTGACCGATAAGTTTATGCAATTCTTTCTATAAAATTATCTTGAAGGTGGTTACTAGCATATTTCTCATGATTATCTCTTCTATTATATCACCCCAATAGAGTGGCTCCATACTTGGAAGAAAAATCCTTGACTCATCATCACTATTGATGAAAATATTCACTAGTTGGTGGAATCGAAGAAACAAGGATTCTTGATGAAATTGGATTTGTCTAAAGCCTATGATCATGTGGACTGGGGGTTCTTGGACAACCTCTACTTAGTGCTTTTGGTTTCTGTGATAAGTTTTTTTAGTTGGTTGATCAACTTATCTCGACTCCTTCTTTATCTGTCATTGTGAATGGTGTGCCTTCCCCCTTCTTTAAAACTTGTAGGGGCATCAGGTAGGGGGATCCCATCTCCCCTATTCTCTTCATTATTTTGGTTGAATGTCTAGTTAGATTTACAAGAAAATTTGTCTCTCAGGGTCTTCTGTTGGGAGTGTCTCCCTCTTCTAGATTCAAAGCTTGTTCCCACCAACAATTTGTTGATGATACCATTTTAATGGGTACTTCATTGAGCAAAGAAGAATCTACTATGAACAACCTTCTCAATATTTATAGTTCTTCTTTGGTTCAATCAATTAATTGGGAGAAAAGATCTTTATTCTTCTTCAACACCCTGGAGGAAAGACAAAACAAGATGGCCTGGATCCTTGGATGCCAAATTGGCTAGCCCCTGTCTATTTACCTGGGTCTTCCTTTGGGCACGAAACCTACAGATTTTTTCTTGAATAGTCTTGTTGATAGATTCAGTAAGAAGTTGGCTGGGTGGAAAGGAACCCTTCTTATCCAAGCAAGTAAAATCCATCTTTTAAAATCTTCTCTGCATAGTCTTTCAATTTATGCTTTAAGCCTGTTCAAAATATCTGGTAAATTTCTAGATGCTATTGAGAAAATTAAGAAAGCTTTCCTCTAGTCCGGGGTTGAGGAGGAGAAGAGAGTTGCCTTCATTTCCTGGGATAATTTCTACAAACCAAAAAAGGTGGGGGCACTGGGACTGAGAAATATTAGAACCTTGAACAAGAGCCTTCTGGCCAAACAAATTTGGAGAATCTCTCAGGGAACTCGTTAGTGGGATGAAATTTGAAAGGCTAAATACTTAGGTGTGATCTCTACCATGGAAGATTTCCTTGCCTTTGATCAGATACCAAGTGGCTCTACTATTTGGAACAATGTTACTCATGCTAAAGGTATTGTGAGTTTGAGAAAAGTTTGGGCCATTGGTAATGGTAGAAAGGTGGATTTCTAGGATGATGCCTAGATTGGAGGAGCTCCTCTCAATGATCATTGTGTTTCTCAAATGATCATCCAAGCCTACAAGGACAAGTTTGGTGTTAAATTTGTTGACAACTACAAAGATCAAAGTGGGTGGACCTCAACTCTATTGATCCTAACTTAAAGAATTTTAACTTAATGCTCAACAAAGAAGTTATTAATCGAAGAAGGAATGATGAACTGGTGTGGGACGGTGCCCCTTCAGGGATTTATTCTATGGTGTCTATTTTCCTTATGTTGGCTCAGTCTCAAGACTCTAGTTCCTTCTGGGCTAAGGCCTAGTGCTAAGGTTTGACTCCTAAAATTGATTTTTTTTTTATGGATTCTTTTGCAAAATAAAATTCTAACCACATATAACCTAAGAAAGGGGGGATTATGCATGCCCAACAAATGCTATCTATGTCTCAATGATGAGGAATCCATGAACCATATTTTTATCTCCTATCCCTTTGTCCAACCTATATGGGCGATGTTTTTCCAGTATTAGGGTTTAAATTGGGTGTTCCCTGAGGAGATTCAAGATTGTTTCAAGAGTTGGTGCAATACTAAAAATCCAACCATAAGAAATTTATGGAATTTTTCATTTCCATATATCCTATGGGGTATCTAGAAAGAAAGGAATAACAAATTTTTTCAGGAATGACATTAACCCCTCCGAGGTGGTTTGGGCTAAGATAAAATATAATTTTGTTGAGAATGTGATGGCCCGTGGATCTCATTATTGCAATAGTAAGGAATATTATGATGTTCCAAGGAGATGGAACATCCTAGCCCATGAGGACATTAATACCAATCAACTCAAAAGAAGGATGTGCTACTGGTATTGTCCTCCCAATGATTAGATTAAGGCTAACATCATTGGGGCTGCTAAAGGGAACCTAGGGCCAGGTGGCTGTGGTGGAGTTATCTGGAATTATGCTAGCTTTTTCAAAGGAATGGTGGCCTTCCCCTTGGGGAACCAAACAAATCATTTTGCTGAAGCTATGGGTGCCCTCCAAGCTATAAAATTAGCACATCATCTAAGAGTCAAATTCTTATGGTTGGAGGGGGATTCTAAAAATATTATCAATTGCCTCCTTGGTAAGCATCAACCCTCATGGAGGATTAAAAATATCATTAGCCAGAGAGACGCTTGAGGGATTCAACCAGTGTTACATTTCTCATGATTATAGAGAGGCCACAAAGAGTGTTGATTGAGCTGCCAATGGGGCAGTACGAAGCAGGCAAATCAATATTTGGTATGGCAAGGGGGAGCTCCCTCGAGTGGCACATGACATTTTAAATTATGAAAGATATCATGGTAAACAAGGTAGGATTTGATATCATTTCTTGAGATGGTAGGGGTGGTCATTGCATCATGAAATGATATCGTAAGCAACCGAGAGGGAGGTACATTAGTAATTGCCATATCATCTCGCATGCTTTGTGGGTGATTCTTTCCTTTTGGAGTGGAAGCTTAAGAAATATCCATTGGCTTCTAGAGGCTTCTTCCCTGCTAAAAAGAAAGTCTATAGAGAAGAGTGGTATTTGCAAGAAATTATAGCCAACTAATATTGATAAGAAGATGGGGGGAAAATTGCAAGCACACAGAGGCAACTAAAATTGATAAATGGTGGGACTATCCCTAGGTTTGGTTTGTACTGGAAGCAGCTACAATGATAGATTACATGGAGAGAATGCAAGAAAGAAGGCCAAAAATCACCATGATTTTTAAAAAGGGGTGGAATAAGGGTACCTTGACCATTGGCAGTAGGAAGGTTAAGGTGATGAGACCATGCTCACTGAGGCTATGGGTCTATCGATGGATGGTATCAAATTCTATAGGGACTGAAAGCTATCGGATGTTGTTGTGAAGAAATTTCCTAATGACGAGGAGGAGAAAGAAAAACTAGTGAAGGGAAGCCACACTTACTACTCCCCTAAGGTAATTAAGATGATCTGGCGATGGATTTTGTTTGCTATAATGGAATTCATAACTTTAGATGGTAGATATACCAAGGTTTATAGCTACCATTCTGTTATTCTCAACCATTTTTGGTACAAGGAGAAAATTTCCCTCCCCTACTACTTGTTATGTGCCTTAAATTTCATGATTATGGATGCTATATGTAATCCCAAAACCAATCCTACTCTGCATGAGGGTCTTATGGTGGTTCTTTACAACCACATCAAGAATACCACTCTTCAATTGAATATTGTAGAGGTTTATGAGTTGGAGGAGGAATTGGATGATTTGGATGATGATGATGGTGAGGATTATAAAAAAGAGGCAGATGTTGAGGTGGACCCCCATATCACTGGGTCGAGCAAGTGCAAAAGGAAAATTGGGCAAGAGGATTAGGGTAAAGGGTCAGCTAAAAGGAAGCAGAAGGGGGAAGATGATGGTAGTTGATATGAGGAAGAAGATGAGACTGAAGATGATATGGAGATAGACAGTAGGGAGGTTCAAATTCTTTCTAGCTAGAAGAAAAAGGGGAAGATACTGAGAGGTGAGGATTTGGGAGCTATGAACTTTTCACCCCTTCTTACTTGTTCCAAGGACCGTAGTAAGGACTTGGCTGGGGAGGGCACCCCCATGAAGGAAGCTAAGAATGCTGAGTGGAAGGAGGTGGGTCTAGAGGTCAAATTGGATCCCATGGGAGACAAGGCCTAGGATGTCTCCTATCTGGATATTGACTTTTGTTTCAAAAATGGCACAAACTGCTTCAATAAGGTCTTCCTTTGGGTTCAGAAGGAAATAAAAAGCATAAAAGTCAAATAGGTCCAGGAGGCCAACAAAATTGAAGCTTTAGAAGCTATCAGTACTGATAAATTTAGTTCCCTCCCTGACTTCTTAAGTGAGCTTACCAAAGCTATTAGTAATGGAAAGGAAATCATGAATGCCCAACACAATAGCTTTCAAACCTTGGAAGATAGAGTTAGGGATACTGAAAATAGGATGGAACGGGTTGAGAAGACTCTCAAAAATATTGGGGAGTAGAGTCACAAGATCTTAAAGGCCACCTCTGACATCATTAAGGTCCTTCTCAGCAAGCTTGAAAGTGTCCAAGGGGAAAAGGCCTTCGAGGACACCACTGAGGTGAAGGAAGACACCCTTGAAGATAAGGAGATAGTTCTTGAAAAAAGAACTCATGCAAGCACTCTTAGGCCCAATATGGAAAGCTAATGTACTGAGAGGGGAGGGGTGAATCAGTACTTCAAATCTTTTCTTCAACAATATCTTTACTGTTATGCATAAACTGAAAACTACTGTAACATAACATAAAGCTAAAACAAATAAATAACAATCATACATGATTCACTCCATAGCACATATATTTTGGTTACACATAAAATCTTGGTTAGAGAGAAAAACTGCAGTGGGGATGGCACCTACAACTTCACTACTGCAATAATAAAGGTGCTCAGTTAGAACTACATGTCTAGCTATTTCTTATAGCTTACCCTGTTAGGAGTATCAAGATCTGTTAGATCTACCTTGCTAAAGGATTTTACAACACTTAAACTAAATGTTGCACCTAGTTAGAGGATTTACAATTTATAGACTTGATTAGAGTCTTTTACCCTGTTAAATGTTTCTCTTACAACTTCAAAATATTATAATAAAATCATTACAAATATCTGCAACTTTACATTTGGAATGTTATAGAAGATTCTATCTGCTCAGAATAAGTTACCTTGCTTATAGCATACCTCAGTAACCCATATAGTAACTCGGTAAATCCTTCTATTTGCTCTATTCTTTAATTGTTCTCTGAAAACCTTCTCAGTGACCTCTGTGTCTTTGTAACAGTCTTCTTACACTCATGCGCACACACTTTTAATCCTTAACTCATGTTGTATAAATAGATCTCTTATGACGGTGATCCATTCATTGCTTCAATCTTACAAACATGATTTATCGAATGAATAACCATGTGAATTATTTCATTGGTTAGATAACCTCAAAATCATACACAATCTTCAAGTGCAATTTCCTATGTGATAACAATTAGATGTTCCTCGATCTTGTAACATGTTTTCATATGTATGTCCAGGTTCAATGAATCTAGTAACACGTTTCACTCGATGTATATCATCTCGGTATATCATCTTTGCTACTCGATAGACATAGAATGATACTCAGTAGACAACTCGGTGCATATTGGGCTCTGTGACTACTTTCTTCTATAACCGACAGGACTATGCATACTGACTGATTATCTCGGTAGTAGTAACCGACTAGAGTATATAGAATGACTTTAGATGTAAAACTAATGGCAACTTGATAAGTAGTAACAATCTCCCCTTTTGACATTAGTTGAGATGATTGACAAAACTACTTTCAAAGTCATAACTCAAAAATCTATATACTTTACAAAATTTGACTCAATTGATAGTATATACATTTAGTCAATAAAATAGTATAATCAGATATACTCCCCTTATCAACATACTGTACAAAATTTAGATTTGAATGCTTGGTGATCAATGATCAGTGTGCTGCTCTTGTTCTTTGCTCATTCTGCTTTGTATAATGCTCGGTTCATTGCTTTGGATACTCTACTCACTCTGCTCGATATACTCCCCCTATATACTACACTCCTGTTGGTTGATACTTTGAATACTATATCACTCCCCCTTTTTGACAAACATCAAAACTTAATTACCATTCAAGGGTGGTAACTGGTCAAAAATGGATTTGTACTTGGTCCATGCTTCGGTGAGAGTGATAGAGAGTGCATTCTTAACACTGTCCATTAAATAATTATGTGCTTGAATATCAGCCAATAATGATATTAAGCCATCTAATGCGCTTCCCTCTTGTGTAGCAGATAGAAATGTGGCTCAGTTGATTTGTTCTTGGATGGATGAAAGATGAGGAAGGAATAATGTCTGAAGTGTCATTATGTCCATCTGAATCTTGTGTTCCTCACTCCTTAGTTCCAATTGTTGAGCTATCAGCTGTTGTAACTTTGTGTAAAAATTCTGAACTGAATTGGGCTCTGTGGTCAACTTTCTTGAGAGATTGGTGATCTCTTTCTCAATTGTCTCTGTTTTATTCTTAATGTCTTTAATGAATAAAGAAAATGTATAGAGTTTCTGAAATAAATAAATAATGTGCTTGAGTTGAGGAGTCAACTCAACAATAAATTGGACAAGTTTAACTTTTCCAATAGCGATAGCTTTCTGTACCTTTTCTATCATCTTTGCAATGAGCTCTTTGTCTTTTATTTTGCTCAAGTACTCGGATGCATCTACTCCAGATGTCTCTATCTTTGTTAGGAGTTCATCCAGTTGAATGTGGATGGCTACATTAGTTGATATTGTAGCTTTAGGTAGCATATCTATTAGGAGTGCTTTAACCTTCTGAAGTACTTTATTTTTCTTTTGAATGGCCATTTGTTTTTCCTGTTCGGCCTTTGCTTTGCATAGTTCACCAAAATCAATGAGTGCTTGCCCCTTTAATTTTGAGATATCAACATTGGGCAACATTATTGGTTTTGACAAATCAACTTTGAAACTATGCTTTTTCACCTTCTTTTCTTTACCTTTCACCAATTTAACTAAGACAATGGCTTGGGAGGCTTGAGGACCCTTGGTAGGTTGCTCGGTAGAGGCAACACTTTGGTCGGTAACTTTAGCCTCTGCAGCATCCTTTGGTGTCTTGGTGCTTGGTGTCTTGGTACTTGGAGTCTCAATAGAAACGTTTTTAGTGCTAGAAGGTGCTTTAGTGGTCTATTCTTGAGAAGTACCTTCTGTTGTAGACTTGTGACCTTCAGTGCCTTGCTATGTATCCTAAGGGGCTTCGATTGAGATAGGTTGAATGATCGATGGATAAGGCTAAACTTGTTCCAAAATTGATTCACTAGATACAAGTTTGGCATATGCATTGCCTTCTATCATTTCCTGTTGTGGTGCCTTAGTATCCATGATATCTTCATCTATTTGAATGGTGTCAGCAGGGTCTTGTTCGGTGACATCAGGAGCTTGCTCGGTGACATCAACGATTTCAACTACAGATTGTTCACCTGCATCTGTGAGTTGAAATATTGCCTACCATTGTTCTTTTTTTTCCTTTTCTACATCAATATAGAGGTCATTCATCAATTTCAAGGCCTTTTGTTTGACTAGGAATTGTGTCTAGCAGTTTTTCAGATGATCTTTGATTTCATCTACCAACATGTCAGGAAAGAGATGTATAAGGCTTCTTTCTCTAATCTTTTTCTCTGAGTCTAGGGCATATTGCCACCTAGTTTCAATATGTGCATATAACTCTTTGGGAAGAGAATTAGAGACTTCTAATGGGACCAATCAAAATTTCAGAAGTGTGCATATGACAACTTCTTCAATTTGTTTCTTTTCATCAACAGATCTGGATTCATATTTAACATATCTGAATCCTCAAAATCCACCATAGTCCTTTAGATTATTACAAAAGTTTTCAACACCATGCACATTTACCTGCTTGCATCTTCAGATTTGGTATCACTAGACTCTTTTGCCAAAATGAGTCTCCGAGTAGATTTCTTGTATGTTTTAGTTACCTTTGGAATAGTAACATTCTTTGCTTTCTTACTCAGTGAAGCTGCTGATGCTCTTGTATTAGGTCGCTTAGTTTGAGGAGTCGGTAAGACCTTTGATGGATCCTATTTCTTTCTTTTCAACACTTTTCCCTTAGGCAATTCAGTGCTCAGTGTTATTGCTGCCTCTTGGGCTTCAGATTCCTCTTTGGTAATGGTTAAAGTGCGTTTGATAGGTGTGGAGGAAGAATCTTCTCTGAATTTCTCTATTAAAGCCTTTATCATCTTTGTTGCCTTTCTTGTAGCTTTGGGTACTACAATGCTCATTTTTACTTTTTCCTTCACTTCTTCATAGGTTCCATACCTGAGCTCGGTAGCATGCCTTGGTAATGTAAGGAATGCATCAATTTTCTATTATGTGAGATAAAATATCAATCTCATATCCCATGGGTGGCAAAGGTTGAG
>NW_026729748.1:0-41019 GCF_030272615.1 Cryptomeria japonica | reverse complement strand
TGGGTTTTTGCGATACATACCGCTGCTCCTGCATCCTCCGGTCGTCTGAATGTGCATACACGTTCTCCAAGGTGATCCGCCGTTGGAATGTTCGCCATCTATCTGCCAGTGTCCTTGTCCAGAGCAACAAATCCTCCTCTTTAGCTAATGCAAATGAGTCATTTTCACCCTCTTGGTCCCATTTATAGCTCTTTGTCATTGCATAGATGGACGTGCGTCTTCTCCATCTTATGTTGGTCGCGGTCTTGTGCACATTAAATTGCTTGTCTGTCATGCATCCGATCTTCGATTGTCAGTCTGTTCGATCCTATCATTTTTATCGATCAATTGCCCTCTTTTCCGCATGTTTCCGGCCAATTCCTCGAGGGGGCATGCATATGTCATTATTATTGTCTGGGGAATTTTCATTATCATTCTTTGAAACAATGCTTAAAATTGCATTGTCTCAAAGAGGGGCAAAATGTAGACACCCAAAAATGGTCAACGCTTGCGAGGTCATACTTTAACATTTGCGCATTGCCTCATTTTAGGTTTTTGCGTCGCATTAACATTTCTCCTATGATTCGCACTTGGTCTTTATCATTTGCGAACATCGAGTCATTCTTCTACATTCTTCAATCATCTCGTCCTCGAATTTGGTCTTGTCAACAGCATTATCCAGTCATGATTTTGATCGATTTTATCTTATTGCATCAATGAGCATGCTTATTTGTCATCATTTCGGACATCGTCAATCCTAATTAGGGTTTTGTCCTCCTAGCAATCTTGTCAATCTTATCATCAATCTTATCATTTTGGACATCGTCAATCCTAATTAGGGTTTTGTCCTCTTATCAATCTTGTCGATTTATCATCAATCCTTTAATCTTGTCATTTTACGATCGATTTGTTATCGATCGTTGTCATGTTTGATCTTGTCATCTTGCGATTCATTTTGTTGTCGATTCTTGTCCTTTTGTCAATCTTGTCATCTTGTGTCCGATTTATCAATCGATTATTGTCTGTCTTAATTATGTCAATTTGGATCAATTTGTCATTGTTCCTCGTCGATTGGCGCATTCAATCAAATCATTTTGTTGCACTGGTCATTTATCAATCCAAAATCAAATCATGACATTAATTATCTTCAATCAAGACCTAATTGTCATTTTCGCATTTCTAATTCGTCTTCTAGGGTTTTATGATTCAATCATTTAACCTAATTTGTCATTTCTTCCTTTAGGATTAAATAATTTATTTATTTAATCCTAAGTCTTCTCATTACAATTAAATCTTTATTTAATTGGCTAATTATTCCTCTTTGTGAATTGATTAATAAATGAAAAATTATTAATTGATTCACTAAATCCTAATTTCCATCAATTTCTAATTTTCTAATTTTCATCAATTTCAATTTTCTATTTTCTCAAATTTCTAATTTCTTTTCCCTCCTATTTCATCTCCTAATTCTATGGGAATGACATTTCAATTTGTCATAAATTGTCATAATTGACAATCAATCAATTTTGACATAGAATGTGTCATAATTTGTCATCAAATTGTCAATCAATCAAATTATGCATGGAAAGTGCATAATTTGTCATAATTTGTCATATTGATTTGCAATTTCCATTTGAATTGCATCATGCCAATCTTGTCATTTATCCAATTTCTCTATAAATTGGATGATTTTCTTCAATCAATCCCTTCATGAATCTCGAATTTTTACCGAACTTTCGTTTCTAGTACTCTTGAGCCATTTTGCTTTCAATTGTGTGAGCACTTGTAGGTGAGATCCACAAAACTATTGAAGAGGAAAGAACAACAATGGAGCCGCATGGAAGGAGTATTCAATCTTGAATCTGGTTTTGCATAATGTTTTCTTTTGAATGCTTCATTTTCATACCTCTATTGAATGAGCTTGAGGATTAGGTTCATTTCAATGAGTATTTCTTTGATTGAGCTATCATGTTTAACGTTTTGATTGATCTACTTATCTTGTGATGATTCCTAATTCTTACGCTACAAAGTGATGTAGGGTGTGAAAAGAACCTAATAATGGAACAAGTTAGGCAACATCACTTGTGGACGATTAACTATCAAAAAGTAAAATAACGACAATACAATCAAAGTACCTAATTCACATTCAACAATTTCTCAATAAAGCATTAGTTCAATTAATAAATTAAATAAATTTAAACAAGTATACATTCGCACAATCTCGTATTACTTTATTGGATTTATGTGGATGATTTAGTATGTGGTATTCTCTCACAATAGCACAACCTTGATAGAATAAAATGATAGTATGTTAGCACGAGTTCTCAAAAATTATGGAGAAAATTAATGTGTTGAGAGATGGTTAATTTATAGATTTTGAATGATATTGATAAACAATTGAGAATGACGGGAAGAATCAGTGGATGAAAATTATTAAGAGGACATGATGAATGTGCACATGACATGAGTCCCTATGACTTGACCTTAATTGGTGATTAACAAGCTACGTGAATGAGTTAACTAATTGCATGGATGAGTGAAGTGGATTAGATTGATGAGGTAGATTCAGAATGAGTCTGAGTGAGTTGATGTGTTGAATGTGCATGGAGAATTATTAATAGAACTAAATAAATAAATTTATTTACCTAATGTGTATGATTGAAAAATAAACAAAATATTTATTTTATTTATTTTTTGAAGAGATAAGAATAAAAAAGTATATTTAAATTATTAATGGTAATGCTCTATTCATAAAAAAATTATATTTTTTTAATTGTAAAAAAGATATTACTTAATTAAATAATAAATTAGATGAAACAATAGATAAATTAATTAAATAATAAAAAATTATTTAACTATTATAAATGAAAATGAAAAATTAATGAATTAATTAAAAAATGCAAGAGAAAAATCTCGAAGAGTCAAACCCACATTGTTAGCCTGATATGATTTTCAAAGAGAAAATTCAAAGAAGAATTTGAGAAATGGAAGGCATCATGGTGTTTCTAGAAACACCGAGAAGATTTTTCTGTTTTGTTTTAAGGTGGTTGTGTGTTGCATGGCACTAAAACTCCATCTTTGAATTGAAATACGCATAGATCTCAGACAAAACGACGTGTTTTTAACTTGACAAGAACGTAACCTTTTGTGTTGCCGTAACAAGATAACCGTAGACTTAATTCATTGAATTTAATGTTGTATTATTATATTGTCGACAACAAATTCGCGTCGACAACAATAAGTTCGATCTTCAATTGGGGTCACATATTGTTAAGCCTACCTTCATATAAAGTCGCAGAAAATACAGGTATTCCGCATATGCCTCTCCATTTCCATTATAAAAGTTAGTTTTTCTTTTGCCTTTCTGGGTAGTAGTGAGCTGAGGTGCTTTCATGATGAGTGAAGTTAATCAGGAGACTGTCTGTGGTCGAAAACGGGGCAGATGTGAGACCCAAATGGATGAAAGGAGTGATCAGCAGAAAAAGAATCGAAGTACTAATTTCCCATCTGATTTATCAATATTTGAATCCCTTGAATCAGAGGAAGATAATGTATATGGTATAGATGAGGAGCGCATTTATAATTTGATGAGAGAGCTCATGGAAGAAATTGGCATAAGGGGTGATCTTCCCCTTCCTCCTCCTTTTCAAGGTTCTTCTGCAATTACCTACGCTTCATGTGACTCTGCATCTTCGTCGACTAACTGTTACTCCACTTCTAAGCAACTGAATTCCACAGGAATTGAATTGGGAAAGACTCTTGTCGATAGAAAGGACTGGGGAGATTATGATAGAGCAAAGGTTAATGGAGAATATGATAGGATAGAGGATTTTTCTGAGGTTTCTGATAATGGTAGCTTTTTTATAAATGATAGCTGCATTTGCAATTTGAATAAGGCGTTCTCTGGTGATGAATTCTTGCAGTTGGATGATGTTGTAACCTCCGACATGAATTTTATTGGCAGTCTCTGTGAGACTGAAAATTGGGTTTTGTCAGCAAGTTCGGAGCCACGGGAAGCAAATAGTCGTAACGAATCTACCAGGTAGATTGGATGTTAACGCTATGGGCCCATATTAGGGTAGTTTTGATTTTTCATTCAGTTGTTTTCTGATCGAATTCAATTGACATGAAAGAAAGCTTTTGTATAAATTGTGCATCTACTTCTGCACATCATATTTTAATACAGAATGGAGAAGTAACTATCTTTTTCCGTTTTCTAAGAGGGACTGATAGCCATAAAAATCAAGCTTTTCACGGTTTCCACAATTGTAAATGGGAGTTTTTCTTCATATTAATTATTTTAAAACTGAGGAGTTGTTCTTAAACATCAAGAGTTTGATAGTCAAATGTGTAAATTAAAATAGGATAAATATTTATCATTTTTTAGTTTGGATGAGGTGTAAAATTTCTATTGATTGTTTGACAATAGAATTGGATGATGTTTAAGTAAAACCAAAACGGAAAATTAGTTGGAAGTGAAAGACTTTTTAATTCAAATATTTATTATTTTCTAAATATAATGAGATGTGATAATATCTTAATGCAATGATATATCGACAAGTGGTCATTTTGCATTTGGTTTGACTTGTGGCATGAATCCTATATATTTTTGTTTCTCTCTAATTCGTACCATAGCTTTTACATTTGTCAATTGTCTATTCTTGTTCATACTTATTTCCAAATGTTTGTTCCTCACCCCAAGGTACTCACCTTATCTGTTTGAGCCATTTCCAAGGAATGGGGATCGGGTTGGTTTAATCTTAGGGAGCATAAGGATAACCCTAAAATTGAAATGCTTAAATTCAAACTCTAGCTTTCCTACCCATCTCTAGTAGATATTGTATTTTGGCTTAGTACATATTTTTGTAATGTGTTGTCATGTCATAGAACTTTAAGATATTAAATGTACAATTAATTTATTGCTTGAAAAGTAGATGGTTCAGACAAAAAAATTAGAACACACTTCAATTTTTAAACAACACAAGAATACTATGTGCATAGTAAATCTTTATCATGGATGTGTTTGGCCTCTTGCTTCTGAATCTTAATTTCTATGTCACTACAGTTTGTCATGATTCCTATTCTAGGACTTAAGGTAATGACACAACTAGTACTTAACCCTATATACACTCTATATATATAGTAAATCTTTATCATGTATGTGTTTTGCCTCTTGCTTGTGAACCTTAATTCCTATGTCACTATAGTTTGTCATGATTCCTATTCTAGGATTTATGGTAATGACACAACTACCACTTATATATATATATATATACCTGTGATGTTTATGTAGAGAGCACAATCCCTTTTCATCTCATGATACATTTTATATTGCATTTATAGATTCTCTTCCATGTGCCTCTCCCAATTCATCTTTCCTAAAGGAGCACGTTGTTGTTGTTTTTACACATGTTTCACTTTCACGTACAAGTGATGGTGCACCTTCTTCCATGCTTAGTGATACACTTTTTGATTTTAATGATTGTATTAGTGATGAGTTTTATGATGGTTGTACTCGTTTAATCACATTGATGTACCTATAGATGATACACCTTATTCACATTTTTGTGGGTTTGTTAGCATTACTCTGTTGTAACTCATTATAATCCTTATTCTCCATCTTGTGACTCATGTTCTATTGATGACGTGTTTAGTAATAAGCATGATGATAAAGGTGATAGAATAAGAGCATTCAATTTAATATTCTGATCTTTTTTTAATTTTTTGTCACTTAGAAAGTAAAACATTAAGAATTTAAAAATGAAGTGAACTAATGAATTTTCAAATTTTGTGTGCATATTTAATATACATCATTTGTAAAAACAATTAAAAAATTATTTCATTTTGAAAATAGTTGTTAATAAAATATTTTGTCTACTTTATAATATTTATAATGAGTGATAGTATGTTATCCATTACAACTCTTACGACAAATAAGATAAATTCATAATTTCTTAAATATAAATTGGTAACATCAACACCTTATGCTTACTTATTTTATTATTATTAAATTTAAATTTAGATTATGATAATTTAGTATGTCATTATTTCATCCAACATAAACTATTTTGTATATATCTAAATCATTTTCTTTCAAATAATGTGGGCGACCATCATACTTTAAAAAAAATCCATTTACATCAAACATAAACAATTAGGTATGGGAAAAAAGCCCATGTTCACTAGAAAACAGACAAAAATATATAAAATCAAATGAAATATACTATACGTTATACTTTTTCAATAACCTTACTTTAAACAAAAAAGTCCTATAAAATCACATGTTTTGATTAATTAAAGTGGGATAGGCCCAGACCTTTACATTACCACTAAAAAAACCTAGGGCACATGAGGAGTTCATGCTTAGCCAAAAAATACAGGACACCAAAACATGCTAGAACCCAACAAATGACTAGTACAAGACCAAAAAAGATAGAGCCAAAAAACAAAAAGCATGCAATCACTCACCAAAGACTTGAAGGAATGGTCTACTAAGTGGGACCATTATCATCCCGCAATTCATTACACAACACTTTAACTTTTTCACATGTTATGGTCATCTAATTTGGCTATTAAAACCTTGTTCCATATCATTTTTTGTTATATGCTAAATGAGTAGAAGTTAGATTTTCTTGCCCAAGGGCCTTTGATTTATGACATACCTCATTCTTAATGCTATCAAATTTCCATAATCCATGTTGTAATTCTCTTGAACTCTTCTCTCGTCCTGATGATGAATCACAAAGTGTGATAATTCAAAATGTTGATGATAAAAAAAATTGCACACAATCTAATCCTAAAGCATCGAGAGGGTTAAACCTCATTATTTCTCTAAAAAACTAAAAATAAATATTGGATATACATTAATTTAGATGTTCTTCATAAAAGATTTTTTGACCTAAATTAAAACATTAAATGTCATGACTCATGAAATATATATTGAAAATTAACCAATACACAACACATCTTGATACACATTGAAATGATACAAATGTTAACATTAATATTTAATAAAGACTACTCTCCTATCAATCTACAAGTTTAATTTTACTAAAATGTATCCCTTTACAATTTCACTCTATTTGGGCCCCTACTTTTGGTGCAATCACCGGTTAGGAGGGACCTCAAAGAGATCAATTTGAACTAGGCAGCAAGAGTAAACACAACTGAAACAAGAGGATATGATGGAGGCAATGCAGAACTAAGTATATTAGATCATGAAAACTGATTATAGATAACAGGTAACATCCGGGTTACAAGATCCGGCTCACTGACTTGCGACAAACATACTTAATTACAGAACAGGTCACTCCCAGACCTCCAAACCTAAGATCTATCTACTATGTTCTATCTTATTTATTTCTAACTAAATTCTAATTCTCAATTACAATGATTTATATGATCCAAGAAGATCTGGTTAGCCCAAAAGGAATTAAATGCCGAAGAACAAGATAAAACGTGTAAGACCAATAGGTCAACCTCTTCCAAAGAGATTCCTTCGGAAAATCCAAAGGATGAAGTGTGGATCAAAGGGAAGGTTGTTCAAGCACCAAGGAAAATCAGAATCAATGTACAGGGCTCTGCAAGCTATGGAAGGGATCCGGTAGATTCACCAATGTAATTAGGTCCAAATGGTTCCAGTGCCAGAAAACTGTCTTGGAATTCAAAATCAATAACTTGCCGAAAAATTATCCAAATGCTCCACGGTTTAGTAATAAGGAATACATGATCATGTCCTCAAGAAAAATCCAACTCCACAAGATCTGGTGAGCCAATGCAAGAAAATGCAGAATGAAATGTTGAAACTGCAAAACAGAAAACAAATAAAAAATAAAAAATTTTGGTTGATGCAAGATTGCTAAGAACTAGGGATGCTCTTGCATCAACTTTAATGTGATTTATCCTATATCAATTTAAGCCTAGATTAGGACCCTATCCTACCCTATTTCATCTAATTTTTAAACCCACATCTTAATTTTCATCATGTGCTAAATTCAAGATTAGGTCCTATATTCTTTATCTTGATACTCCATCCCTTTTATGGTCCATTTCTTAATGGATGAGAACACCTTTCTCCGTAGTGCCTCTAAAAGGGACCCAAATTAAAATATATGTAAGTTTTGTTCTTTTTCATTCTTGATTCGCTCCCATTCATTTCATTTGACCATTAGTTGTTGGCCTAAATTTGGAAATACCTTGTAGGACAGATAAAGATAGGGGAGTCACCAAGAGTAGCAGGAGAAAAGACAGTATCAGAGCCAATTGCAATATAAGAAAGGGTCTTGGGGAGAGGATTTGTTGAGGACAATGATGATTGCTAGAAAGTATGACTCATCATCACTCAACTGCAACTATCAATCAATGCCTAGACTATTCAATAAAGCACATCTTCTATCATTCATAAGGCCTAGATGATTATATGAGCATTCAAATGATTAAGAAAGAACTTCAAATATGAGTTTTCAATATTGAGAAGCAATATACAAAAGCCTACATTCATTTATGATTTCATGTTGATTATGTTTTGTGATCATGCTTAGATCTAAAAAGATAGTCAACATAAAATAAAGATTCTATATAAAGAACATTGCATCACAACCATTTCCCTTCCTTAAGTATAATCTTTTTATTTTAGCTAACCTTCCCCAACAAAACCATTATTCCCCATTTTTATATGTTTTGTGTAGATATGACCACAAATAGTGCTATAGGAATATAGATTTGATAGTGACAACAAATTCTATATAGGTGAGATCACTTGGACTTGTTAGTATGTGGCAATTGATCATGTTGTTGGGCTTAAATTTTGGTGACTTTATCAACTGTATTTTTCCCACAGATCAATTATGGGGGAGTGCAAAGGGGCAAATGCCCTCCTAATGCCAAGCTTGAGGATGGAGCCGACAATAGGGTCTAGGGATGGCACCCCTAGTTGGGAGCTTGAGGAAAGAACCCCAAGTTATGGGCTCAAGGACAACACTCTTGAAGAAAAAATTAACCATTACTAATAAAGGATTCAAATATTATTTTAGTATGTAAATTACCTTTCATAATCCATCAAAAAGAGCTTGATACATGAGTGGTTGTGTAATATGAAATATCATCAAATTTTAAATTTCTCTTCATTTGATAATACAAAGAAAGTGGATGGCTATTTCTCTATCGATGTAGCTTAATTGTGGATTGTTATTTGCCTATTTAATTTGTGTTAGATTTAATATTGTTTATTTTTCCAATCTACCTAAACCCTAACATGCCTAGATTTCCCTCCAATTGTGTCCAACAATTTTTGTATATATTTCAATGAGACAAACCTACAGGACCTCTTGATCTTGAATCTGTAACTTTCTATAAGCACCAACACTCCAAGAAAGGGGTGCACTTTTAATCATGTCCTACATTTTTAGGTTCATGTTTATGTCACAAGTTCCTATCTACATACTCTTCTAAGCTATTGTGATGTTTTCAAGTTCTATTTTTTATATTTATTGTTTAAATTTACCATTTTTCTACCATTTAACTTAGTTAATTCACACACTTCACTATCTCAAATACACTTTAACAAAAGAATCATAAGCCAAGTGTTTAGCTCTCCTCTTAGTAATATTGTTGAACCTAATTATGATTCCAATGATGGAGATTTGATATCTTAGTTTTTTTCCATAGGCTCGTATCTCATTTCCCACCACATCACTAGTGTACATTTTTTAACAAAATATATTTCTTTTTCATTATATATGAATGTTTCCTTACCATAGTCATCTCTTTTGAGTATCGAAAATCTAGATCGTAGGCTAAATAGAGGGAGGGATGATTTGAATTTTTTACCTAAAAATTCAAACCAACTCATACCCTACTCATCTTCCTACTAGAATTGGGCCAACCCTTTGACAAATGTGGTAGATAATGATATCTATCATAAAACCAAATATAAATTTATATAGAACAATGAATACCTTAGAGGTAAATAAAGTACTACTTGTACAAACTCAAATTAACAAAATTGGTCTAACCCTTCAATGAGGGTGGTAAATTTGGGCTTTAGTGTACTTAGTTTCACAACATTCATCTATAATCATATGCCCCCAAAAGTATCATTGTTAATGGTTAAACACACAACCAAGTGCAAAGATAAACCTCTAGGTTTTACTTATGAAAGATCTTTTTAAAATGGAGATCAAACACATAAAAAACTTTTTCTTTAGTCACATTATAAAATTCCCCGTGAAATTAAAACAAGGATTAACTTGCAACAAGATCAATTATGAAACTTATAGATTTTTTTGAATGCGTGTTAGTTTCATTTACTATATTAAGAAATATAGTTTTATGATGTTATTTTTGTGTTTGGATGATAATGAGATTTATCTTTTGGGGCCACTACATGGATTGGGTCCTAGCTAGGGGATCATGATATTGAAGTTAAGTATTTTAGATTCAAGATTGTGAATTGGTGTTAGAATTATATTTTTTATTTAGGATAATATCAAATTTTGAATCTTTTAATGGAAAATAACTTCTAGTACCAAGGTGTTAGATGGATGTAAAGATAGGATTTGAGATAAAAATTAGGAGAGGATGAAGAAAGTGATCTCTAATGACTATATAAGATTGAAATAATGTGTCCCTACTCTATGTATTGTTGGCATTACGTGAACCGGTTTGAGGACATGATGACATTGTATGTTGTCATTGATGTCAATATGTTGAAGAAGAGAGAACCGGTATGTTACCAAGAACCGGTCAATATATGTGAGAACCAGTATAACATTGTGAACCAATATATGTGCCAAAGTGAAGTGGTGTGTTTGTTCAAGGTGAACTGGCATGTTGATATGGGAATTGGTACATGGAAACTTTGTATGACTACCAGTTGGTAGTCTTAACTTCAAGGTTTCTAGTTGAAGTGCTTCAAGCCTGTGTGACTCAATCCGTGACTTTGTGTGATGAGTTAGCATTGTAACGAAGAACAGATCGTGTTGCCATGTTAGCCTTGTCCGCGTGAAGGATCTTGCATGAAGGAGATTGTTCCTATCTACCTCGAGAATGTGCGAAGTCTGTAAATGGTGAAAACGCGTGATGGGTTATCAGCCGCCATGAAAGTTGTGGAAAACGAATGATGGAGAATGTCTTGAGATCAGTTCAAGACTGTTGCATTTAATGCAATGTGCTCAACGGTCAGGATTGAACCATTTGAATTGCTTAACCTAACAAGTTTAGGGTTTAGGGTTTATGCTACCGACCTATCTATTTCCTATAAGGTCGATGTTGTGTTTCTTTATGAGGTTGTTGGAAAAAGTTGTGTGTGTGTATCCAAGTGAAGAGATACATGATTCTTGCCAGACCAAAGGAGAGAAGCGATACCTGCAGAGTGTAAGTGCAGAAGGTGAAGAGGAGCTAAAGCAGATCTACATTGGCATTGAGTGTTGTTACCAAATCATTGTAATACCTGTTGATCTCTAACCACTTCAATAGTTGGGAAATCCCTTAACAAGGTAGCCTTAACTGGCTTACTGTAAATCCTTTGACAGGGTGACTCAAAACCATTGAGTTCTTGAAATCCTCTAACAAGGTAACCTTTAAAAGGGTTTAACCCTTAACTGGGTATTCTAGCCATCCCTTAACCAGGTGATCCCTAACAGGATCGGTTGCTAACTAGACCTATTGTATCAGTCTTTAACCAGACAAGACTCCTAACAAAGTGGACTTCTAAAGAGTTCAAAAACAGCTTGTGGGTATTCATCCCTGCCGTGGTTTTTCCCAGTTGGGTTTCCACATGAAAAATCTGTGTGTCATGTGTGGTGTTATTCGTGTGATGGTTTAAGTGATTTGTGTCTGAAGGTAAATCATGTTGATCTAGCTCTTTATATATTTTTGATGATAGATTACCTGTTCATGCACTAGGGTGAAATGGAAATGAAGTATTAGATTGCATGAAAAGATAAGTGTCAATTGGTTTATGCTTGTCTCAGTTATTCTAGGTTTTGCTGGTTGTAATCCATTTAATACCAGTGTTACTGTTTGTCTGCCAAAGCATAGTGTCTGTTGACAAACCGGTTTTAGGAATGTGTTTTTGTCTATACTGATTCACCCTCCCTCCTCTTAGTACTAGTTTGGTACTATCCATTCATCATTGAGTTATCAATTGGTATCAGAGCGTCCTCTAGGTCCTCTGTGTTATAAGCTTAACTGCTTGAGGAAAAGACCCCAATCTAATGATGAAGAGGGATGGTCCAAAGTTCAACAGAGATAATTTCAATATATGGAAAGATAGAATGAATATATACATCAGAAGCATTCGTGCTCAACACTGGAGCTATTTTGAGAATGCTTATGTTGCCCCTACCGGTACTCTCACCGATGACCCAAAGAGAGAGATGCAGGAGAATGGGCAAGTCATGGATGCCCTAATTAGTATTTTATCTGACATTGAGTTTATTGATGTTCAAGATAAAGTTAATCCCAAAGAAGTATGGGAACTCTTGAAAATATCTATGGAAGTGATGAGCATGTAAATCAAGCTAAGGAAGAAAGCCTTAGAGGGAAGTTTGAAGACATGCGGATGGTTGAAGGTGAGACCATTCAACAGTATGAAATAAGAATCAAAACTATTGTCAGAGATATCAAGAGTGCAGGTGGTAAAATGGAAGATTCCACTGTGGTAAGAAAAGTTCTGAGATCCTTATTACCAGTCTATGCAATAAGGGTTGCTACTATTCAAGAGTTGAGATCAATAGACAAGACTAAGGTATCCCTACACTCCATCATTGCAAAGTTGACAGCCTATGAGCTAAATAGTTTTGATGGCAGTGTTCAAAAAAATGAATCAACTTTTAAAGCTTCTGCTGTACCATCCAGAAAAGGAAAAGAAGCAAGCACTAGTGGTGAACCAAGATAGAGCAGAGAAATGGATGATGAGGAGATTTTGATGGAATTTGAAGGTCTTCTTGCAAAGAAACTTCCTAAAGGAACCGGTAAATACAGAGGTAAGCTCCCTTTGAAATGCTTTTCTTGTAACTGGATAGGACATATTGTTGTAAATTGTCCTAATGGTGACAACAAGGACAAACCGAAAAGGTTCAAGAAATTCAAAGGAGGAAATCGGAGAAACTATTTTGTGGCACTAGATGAAGGTGTCACAGATGAGGAATCAGAAGATGAAGAAAATGAAGATATTGTGTTTGTTGTTGTCAAGGAAGATGTGTCAGACAAGAAGGCTCTTGTCTCCCACTTTGATAATACCAATGAGTGGATTATTGCCAGTGGCTATTCTCACCATATGATTGGTGACTGGAGCAAGTTTCTATCCTTGGACGAGTATGATGGTGGTGTGGTTTGCTTTGGTAATGATGCACCATGTATGGTCAAAGGTAGAGGGTCCATCTCTTTGAATGGAAAGAGTAGTGCTGACAATGTGTATTGGGTTGATGGTCTTAGACACAACCTTCTAAGTGTTGCCCAGTTGAATGATAGTGGTCTCACTCTGGAATTCAAGAATCCAAAGTTTGCAGAATCAAAGGATAGAATGGTGAATTGGTGGCCACCGACATGCAGACCAAAGGTAACCTATTTCAACTGAATGCAAATATCAGTACATGTCTTATGGCCAAGTTCGATGACAACTGGATATGGCGTAGGAGACTCTACCATGTAAATTTTGATAACATTATGAAGGCCAGTAAGATCAAGGCAATTAGAGGATTGTCAGTGCTGAGAAAACCAGAAAATACCTTGTGCAGAGAGTGTCAACTAGGAAAAATGTCTTCCTCAACCTTTAAAGGTAAACCTTTCACTGCTGATAATTTACTTGATCTTGTGCATACTAATTTGTGTGGTCCTATGAAAACTAGGAGTGTGCAGGGTAATAGGTATTTCATGATTCTCACTGATGACTGCTCAAGAATGATGTGGGTCACATTCTTGAAAGATAAGTCTGAAGCTTTTAGAAAGTTCAAATCTTTCAGAGCATTAGTGGAGAAGGAAAGCGGTAAAAGGATCAAGTGCCTTAGAACTGATCAAGGAGGGGAATTCACTTCTGGTGAATTCAACAAGTACTATGAAGAACATGGCACCAAGAGGAAATTGTCTACCCCCCCAGACTCTACAATAGAATGGCCTAGTAGAGAGGAATAACTAGACTATGGTTGAAGCAGCAAGAACAATGTTGATTCAAGGAAAGGTTGCTCACACCTTTTAGAGAGAAGTGGTGAGCACTGCAGTCTACACAATGAAATGGGTACTCATCAAGAAAGGTAAGGATAAAACTCCTTATGAGTATTGGACCAGTAAGACACATGTGGGTAGCTATTTTAGAGTGTTTGGTAGCAAATGTTACATCAAGAGGAGCGAACACCAGAGAAAATTTGATGCAAAATGTGATGAGGGAATATTCCTAGGATATTCCACCAAGAGCAAAGCTCTCAAGTGTTTCAATAATAGGACTCAGAGAATTATGGAAAGCATTAATGTGAGAGTCGATGAAACCTCTAAGAAAATTGAGGAAATCGACAGTAGGAAAGCGATAAATGAACCAGTTGTAACCTTCTGGGAACCGGTTGCCAGTCAACCAAGTACCAGTAACAATGTTCCTACATTGGTAGATGTAGATGCTGATATTGATGGAGATGAGGATGAAGAAGAAAAGCAAGAGGAATCTGTTAAGACCATTCCTCAATATGTCAAGCTAAATCATGATCCTAAGCAGATCATAGGAGATAAGGATGCAGGAATCCTTACAAGAAGAAAGATCAGAGAAAACTCATGTATGATCTCTGAATTTGAACCTAAATCATTCAAAGAGGCACATAAAGATGAAGACTAGATCAAGGCAATGGAAGAGAAACTTGACTAGATAGAGATAAATGGTACATGGTCTTTGGTACCCAGACCAGAGCATAAAAATGTCATCAGTACCAAATGGGTTTTCAGAAATAAGCCGAATGAGGATGGCACAGTGATTAGAAATAAAGCCAGACTGGTGTGTAAAGGATATGCCCAAAAAGAAGGAGAAGACTATGGAGAAACCTTTGCTCCTATATCCAGATTGGAAGGAGTTTGTATGCTTCATGCATATGCAGCTTTTAAAGGATTTAAAGTATATCAAATGGATGTAAAATTTGCATTCCTAAATGGTGTACTTGAAGAGGAGGTGTATATAGAGCAACTAGATGGGTTTTCCCTATCTGAAGAATGTGACATGGTGGGTAGGCTACATAAAGCCTAATATGGTCTAAAGCAGGCACCTAGAGCATGGTATGAATGCCTACACTCCCATCTTGTGAAGATTGGATTTGATAGAACAAGCGAATATAGCAATATCTACTTGAAATCCAAAGAAGATCAAATCCTGATCTATGAGGTATTTGTTGATGACATTATCTTTGGTGAAGATGACAAGATGAGTCATGAGTTTGCAGATGAGATGAAGAAAGAGTTTGAGATGTCACTCATAGGGGAGATTAAGTTCTTCATTGGACTATAGATTCAGCAGATAAAAGATGGAATCTTTATCACTCAGTCCAAGTATTTCAAAGAGGTGTTGAAGACCTTTGGCATGGAAGATAGCAAACTGGTTGGTACACCGATGGTGACCGGTTGTAAACTATCCAAAGAGGATGACTCAGCATTGGTTAATGAGAAGGAATACTGATCAATGATTGGTAAGTTGCATTATGTAGTGCATAGCAGACTAGATATTGCACATGCAGTTGGCATTACTGCAAGGTCCTAGAAAAGTCCAAGAGAATCCCACTTGGTTGCAGTCAAGTGGATTCTTAGGTATCTGAAGGGAACTATTGATTACGGATTGTGGTATCCATATAGCAAGGATTTCAACTTGAAAGTATTCATAGATGCTGATTGGGTAGGTAATGTGGATGACCGGAAGAGCACAACCAGTGGTGCATTCTTTCTCGATGGTAGACTGGTCTCATGGATGAGTAAGAAGTAGAGTTGTATCTCTCAGTCTACAGCAGAAGTAGAGTATGTTGCAACTTTCATGAACTGAACTCAAACAATTTGGATGAAGCGTGTATTAAATGGCTTCAAAGTTCTTGTATATGATCTAGTAAGTATATTTTGTGACAATACTAGTGCAATTAACATCTCCAAGAATCCAGTTTTACATTCTAGAACCAAGCACTTTGAGCTTAAGTATCATTTCTTGAGGGAAAAGGTTCAGAACTAAGAGATTGCATTGGAACATGTTTCCAATAAGGAGCAGTTAGCAGACATATTCACCAAACCTCTCCCAAAGGCTACTTTTATGTACTTAAGAAGTGAATTAGGGGTGTTGCCCCTTCAGGAGGTGAACTAAAGGTATATGCTGCACATTAGTCAGGTATTGCATAGTCAAATTTTTTATAGGATTGATGTGTTGAAGGATGCTACTCCTTAGGGGGAGCAACATAATGGAACAAGGAAGCTTGTGCCTCCACTTTGGCATTGTTGTCAAAGGGGGAGAAGAATTGGTGAAGCAGAGAAGATATCTGTAGAAATTGGGGGAGAAGATGTGAAGCAGGGAGATATCTTTGTATATTGTCATCAATGCCAAAGGGGGAGATTGTTGGCATTATGTGAACCGGTATGAGGACATGATGACATTGTATGTTGTCCTTGATGTCAATATGTTGAAGAAGACAGAACCGGTATATGTGAGAATCGATATAACATTGTGAACTAGTATATGTACCAAACTGAAGTGGTGTGTTTGTTCAAGGTGAATCGGCATGTTGATATGGGAACTGGTACATGGAAGCTTTGTACGACTACTGGTTGGTAGTTTCAACTTTAGGGTTTCCAGTTGAAGTACTTCAAGCCTGTGTGACTCAATCGGTGACTTTGTGTGATGAGTTAGCATTGTAACAAAGAACAGATCATGTTGCCATGTCAGCCTTGTGCGCGTGAAGGATCTTGCATGAAGGAGATTGTTTCTATCTACCTCGGGAATGTGCGAAGTCTATAAACGGTGAAAATGCGTGATGCGTTATCAGCCACCATGAAAGCGATGGAAAACGAACAATGGAGAATGTCTTGAGATCAATTCAAGACTGTTGCATTTAATGAAATGTGCTCAATGGTTAGGATTGAACCGTTTGAGTTTCTTAACCTAACAGGTTTAGGGTTTAGGGTTTATGCTACCAACCTACCTGTTTCCTATAAGGTCGATGTTGTGTTTCTTTCTGAGGTTGTTGGCAAAAGTTGTGTGTGTGTATCCAAGTGAAGAGATATGTGATTCTTGTCAGACCAGAGGAGAGAAATGATACCTGCAGAGTGTAAGTGTAGAAGGTGAAGAGGAGCTAAAGCGGATCTGCATTGGCATTGAGTGCTATTACCAAATCATTGTAATACCTGTTGATCTCTAACCACTTCAACAGTTGGGAAATCCCTTAATAGGGTAGCTTTAACTGGCTTACTGTAAATCCTTTGACAGGGTGACTCAAAACCATTGAGTTCTTGAAATCCCCTAACAAGGTAACCTTTAACAGGGTTTAACCCTTAACGGGGTATTCTAGCCATCCCTTAACTGGGTGATCCCTAACAGGATCAGTTCCTAACAGGACCTATTGTATTAGTCTTTAACTAGACAAGGCTCCTAACAGAGTGGACTTCTAAAGCGTTCAAAAATAGCTTGTGGGTATTCATCCCCACCATGGTTTTTCCCAGTTGGGTTTCCACATGAAAAATCTATGTGTCATGTGTGGTGTTATTCATGTGATGGTTTAAGTGATTTGTGTCTGAAGGTAAATCATGTTGATCTAGTTGTTTATATATTTTTGATGATAAATTACCTATTCATGCATTAGGGTGAAATGGAAATGATGTATTAGATTGCATGAAAAGATAAGTGTCAACTAGTTTATGCTTGTCTTAGTTATTCTGGGTTTTCTGGTTGTACTCCATTTAAGACCAATGTTACTGTTTGTCTGCCAAAGCACAATGTCTACTGACAAACCGGTTTTAGGAATGTGTTTTTGTCTGTATTGATTCACCCCTGCCCACTCTCAGTACCGGTTTGGTACTATCTATTCATCATTGAGTTATCATGTATGCCATTCATGTATAATTTTATACTTGGACACATCAAAGGACTACACTAAACATGTTTCATGATCTTGTCCACCTCCTTATACAAGGTCAAAAGTGAGGAAATTATTATAGGTATGATGACATAGGGATGTGGATGCAATGGATGAAATAAAATAATGGTGTGATATAGATGGCTAAATGATTTATATGAAAGGTGGATGTGATGAGTGGATGGAAGAAGCTTTCTCTAAATGTTGGATACGCAAACAAAAAATCACACATGGCATATGCAAATGGGTTTCTATCATGGTGCTATTGATAGTCCTTATAACACTTGCAACTCAAGTAGAATGAAGATCACTCTACTTCTCTTGAAAAAATAATTCATAGTAGTCAAATCAATCTAGTGTGCACCATATTATGGCAAATGGTAGAGGAATAAGTGGTTTATATGCCATATTATTATTTCAATAAAAATATTATTTAAATTAATAAAATAATAGAAATAATTAAATTATTTTAATTTTGATTGAGTGAATCAACTAATGATTTAATTTATGAATGTGTTATTGGTTGTTAGGTGTTCAGATAGAGTTATAGTAAGAAATTAGCATTGATGTAACTTGAGTGTTTGCAGTTTACCTCTCTTTGAATAGAAATTGTGACTACAAGAAGCAATGATATTTTAAATAAAATAGATATACGCACTTAATGATAGAATATTCCTCAAGGATCAAATATTAAAGATTGATTGATTTGACAACTATATTGATGTATGAAGGGTACATCCAAAACTAATATAAGGACTTGTTGAGATTGGGTTTGAAGGATTCCTTGATGTTTGGAGAGACTTCAAATTTAACATTGGATGATTTGTGTGTTGGAAAAAGACTCTACAGGTATGTTGAGATGTTGTCATTGATGGAAACTCACATCAGAATTTGCATCCACACTTCATGTTTTTATCATTTCAGAAAATTGAGTGAAGATTTCTTGAGTCTGGTGGGGTCTGATAGGATGCAGGACATCCAGCAGAATGATCAATGTTTTTGTTGGTGGATTATTTTGGTCATGTATTTTTCTATGTGTATTTTGGAGAAGATTTGTGAGCATGTAATATATCTTATTCTGGGATTGTGGCCTTCGGTAATCATGTTTTTGGTTGGATTGTGTATATCAACTGTAACGTGTGGTAATTTAGTTCATGGATCTTGTGGATCAGTTTTGGTGATTGTTTATGTGTTCAAGGTTGGTGAACTATCATGTGGGAAGCACGTGGACATATTTTTTGGTCTGCATGAGTGTTATGATAGGATTGAGCTGACTTCTACACATGTTTCATCTGTTGTGATGCATGTTCTTGAAGCCAACATGAGGTTGTAACTTAATCTATAATGGGCATATATAAGAGGGGTTTATTTGATCATTTTGGTGTGTGGTGTTAATGTGAGTGATGGATATGAGCAATTGTGCATAGCTTCACGTGCGCAAGTGTTAGATTTGTGCTTTGGATTATAGTAGAATATCAGATTGGTGTAGAGTTGTGGAGTAGTGCAAGGATATGCTATCTCTGCTTAACCAAAATTATATCCAGGCATTTGTTGATGCTACTTCATAGTTCAAACTTCATTATAATTTCTTGCAAACATTTTGTAAGGAAGTGAGCCTTCCGAGTTGTAGCCCTTATTATAAACATTGAGTTGTGAGCTCTAGGAAGTATGCCTAAATGCATGTGCATTCCCCTTATGTAATAGTTCTATACTTTTAGTAGAGTATATTAATATTGTGGGTTATAATCCCACCATGTTTTTTACCTTAACTGGGTTTCCACGTAAAACTCTTGGTGTTATGGTGTTGATGATCTAGTTTTCTTTATGTCTTGCATCTATCTTTCATTCAGTTGCTTTAAGTGGATTTAGAACTAGTTAATGAATGTTTAGTATTGCTAAACACTGATTCAACCCCCCCCCCCTCTCAGTGTTCAATGATTCCAACAATTTGTATCAGAGATAAGTTCCTCAAAAGAAGCCTAACAGCTTGAGGTGGATCCTATAAGTGAATCAATGGATTCTGGTAGTCTTAAAAAATAACAACTTGTTGCACTTGATGATCTAGATCAGTCCAAAGATAAGGTCAAGTAATTGAAGGAAAATATGAAAGATGATGAGAAATTTATTGAATCACTAACAGATCAGTTGAACAAGTCAAGAGACAAGAGAAAGGAGCTTATTGATCAGCTTCAGGAGAAAGAAAGTCAAAGCATTGATGAAGAAGTTCTAAGGAAGAAGACTGAAGAATGTGAGAAACTTGCTAGAGCTAATGTAGTTCATAAAAATGAAATGGAAGCTATAGTAATGAAATTGACCAAGGAGATTGAAGAATGGAAGAAGAATGAAGAGAAGCTTGCTCAGTCCCTGAAAGACAAAGTTAAAGAATGTTATGGACTTGAGAATGAGAATGGACAATTGATAAGTGACCTTCAAAATGCTAGAGAACATGAGGAAGATCTTGGAAAGAAGGTCCTACTTCTTAAATCTAATCTTGATGTTGCAAATGAGTACAAGAAGAAGTTCTGGATTAGTTTAGCTAAGATTGATGGAATGCTTGATAGTTAGAAGAATCCTAATGACACTCAAGGACTTAGTTTCAAGAAAGGTAAAAGTTCCAATTTAGCTCAATAGAAGAACAACTCAAGAAGGCCTCTGACAAGGAAATCCAATGCTCTTAAATTCAATGGTAACTTCTTTGTTTGCAATAAATTTGGCCATATGGCTAGTCAATGCAAAAATAAGAATATGATCAATAATGCTTCATCTTTTACCAACCAAAGTTTAAAATGCAATAAATATGGTCATAAGGAAAAAATATAAAAAATTGTGATGAATAATATTCTAAATAGAAGAAATATCAGATGCTATGCATGTTGTATGTTTGGACATGCTGCTAATCAGTGCATAACAAGAAGAAAACATATGAACTTCAGGCCTATGCAAGGAAATGTTGTTTTCTATGCTTGCAACAAATCCAGTCACATTGCAAAGTACAATAGAAGCAAATATGTGAATAGGGGTCCAGAAGAAAAGAACAAGAATGTGAAGCCAGATGAGAAGGGTAAAGAAAAAGTTGAAGAGATCAAAGAACAAATGAAGAAGACTTCCAGGGAAAAGAAGAGTAGTGATGATGAAGGAAGTGGGTCCACACCTGATTTTGGTGTTGGAACCTCATCTGCTAACTAAGCTAAGACTTTAGGCCTTAAGGGGATATTTTCATGTAAAAATTACAAACTATTAGAATCAATGACAGTCCCAAAGACACTGAGAGGGGGGGGGGTGTGAATCAGTGTCTAACCAGTTAACAAGATATTTAAACTTATTAAGAACTTTGTATCTCAAAACAGTGTACCGGTAAATAAGAATTAATGCAACAAATAAGAATAATAGAGACAACATAGATAACACACCATAACACAAGATATTTAATGAGAAAACCCGGTGTGGGAAAAACCTCGGTGGGATTTGTGACCCACAATATTCACTCATTGGCCAATGAATATATATTACTTACAATGAGGGGCTTGCACATGCAGGAAAGCTAGCAGCCTAGAGCTCACTGCTCAATCACAAAACAGAAGCCACACTGACTTACAAAATGGATTATCAAAATCCAATACAATGTACTGCTTTAGATCAACATCAACTATGCTAGGTTTAGTACCGGTTTAAGCTTAGTCTATTACCAAAAACCTTCGCTAACAACTATATCACAAATATCATCCTCTCTATCTTTTTTTTTCTACTCCAAAATGACCTATAAGATCTCATGCATATATATGAGTCTTTTACAATATTCCATGTTGGCTTTTACAAAAGATAATTACAATATAAAATAATAAACAATGTCTATTCCATGTCGGCCTGAGTGTTGGTATGCATTATTGCCGTTGTCGGTGAAGTGTCTGCCGATGTATGTAGAAGTCTATTGTCGGTGTCGGTAACTACCGGTGGGTTGACAGATGTTTGCCAGCTGGTTGCTAGTTGGTTTCCATCAATGATAACATCAACTATTCTCATAAGAGTGTAGAATGCCAACAATCTCCCCCTTTGGCATTGATGGCAACACTCATGAGAAAAATCCAAAAACCTATTCCAAAAAAGTTTCCAAAAAGATGTGCTCCCCTTAAGCAAATGATCTCCTATGAAGAAGTATTTTTCTCTCCACTACTCCCCCTTTGAAATCAATGACAAAGGTTGTCAAAAATAGTCAAATGACTGCAAAATTCACCTCAAAGTTTGTAACCAGTTGGTTACAATCTGAAAGATATCTGCCAAAACCAAGTTCAAACTCTGGATAAACTTTTTGTTGTCCTTCAAAGTTGCCTCAATTTGTTGGATCGTGCCAGTGAGATAATGCATGTGATCTTCCGGCAATCGTTCTCCCTAAAGTAATGCCTTAGATATTTCTATTCTCTGGGAAATAAGATTGTCCAGCTTAGGACCAAGCTTATTTTTAAGCTCTCTGGCATTAGACCTTATCCTTGCCTTTTCTTTTTCATGTTTCTCTAATTTTTCTTCAAATCCTGCCATTTCTTGCTCAAAAACTGATATGTGACCAGATGAACCAATTAAGTTATCAACTATGTAATCAATTTCCTTTTGTATTTTACTGACCTCCTTGTCTATGTCCTTTGTCAAAAGGTGAGGTTTGCATGTTTCCCTGTATAGCTCTTTGTACTCCAAAATAGTAGAGTTCAGTGCCAATAATAATGTATTCAGGTGTTTAGTGCACTTCTTTATGGTGTCATCAAAGAATTTGTTCTTCTCCTTTTCAACTCTATTCTTTATTGTGTCCTCATTCAATTTATCAACCATTATTACATTGTCAACAATAAATTTGGACAATGTGTCCAATTTTCCTAAAGAATCCTTAATATGATCTATGTTACAATTAGATGCAATCAGTTTAAGAATAGGTACAGTGTTATCAATTGCTTTGTAGGCCAAAGCATTGCAATCTGTTATCTTTTTTATTGAGTCCAAGAGTACCTCTGTAACATTGTAGGTCTGAATTCGCTTGAAGTGCCAGAAGTCTCACCAATTGCCTTTATTACCTCTATGCTTCCATTAGTTGTAACTATTTTACCTATGTTTGCCTCTAGTGGATCAGTCTATGTTTGCATCTCAACTGGCAAGGGTTTCTCAAATTATTTTGATGTCTCAGTTACTGTCAATTTCTCTGTCTTAGTATGTACCTCTATCTCAGTAGGTTTCTTTGTAAGTTCTATCAATATCTCAGTCTCCAGTGGCCCTGTTCCAGCATTTGTCCCTTCAGTAGGTTTCTCTGTTTCTAATGATTGCTCTGTTTGGGTTGGGATCTCAACCTCAACAGTCTCTACCAGTTTCTTAGCCATGTTGCCACAGTCAACATTATCATCCTTAACCTCTGCATTGTCCTTGTCCACAACAATATTCACTTTCTGAGTGTCCATATTCATGGTGAATAGTATCTCAGATTTAGGATTAGTGTCATCATGTGTAACACCTTCAGTGTCAATAACCGATGGATCATCAGTATGTACCGGTGCAGTATCCAAAGGTGGTGGTAAATTGTCAGTGATCTTGATGTTTGGAATACCACCAATTTTACCTTTGCCCTTGTCCTTATCCTTCTAATACAGTTTGAATGTTTTCTTTGGCCGGTTCATTTCCTCTTGTTTTTCCTTCTCCACAAAGAATATATCCCAGTTATTAGTAGTTTCATCTGCAATCTCTTTTACTCTTCTTGCCATTAAACTTACTTGCCAGCGTCCACTAGCAAAAATAGATCGGTTAGCCTCAAAGATTAGTTCATCAATTTCTTCTTCTGATTTCATAGGATGTACAGCTAGAAGTTTCTCAACTTTTAGTTTCTTATCTAATTCCATTACTGCAATCCTTTTTGCTTCCAATCTCCTATATAGATTATTGGGTAAGTCATCCACTACTTCAATTAAAACCTTTTTGTATATATCCAGATGTAAAATTATACTGTTCTCAATGATTTCCCTATCTGAATCATTGAATGTGTTATACAGTTGGTGTATATTGGCCAAATTTCCATCATCGGTTATTTCATTTAGTAAATCATTTAAAGAAGGGGTGATAGGTTATTGTTTCTTCTTTGGTGTTAATTTCTTTGGTGGTCCCCTTACTGCCTATTGTTTCTTCCTTAAAGTCCTTGTTCTCTTGGGTGAAGGAGAGGGTATCGGTGAAGGTTTTCTCTTCCTCCTTTCTACTCTTTTAAACTCTACTTCCTTGTCACTCTCGGTTCCAGAAGATGTGTCAACTGGTGAAATGTGTGCCTTCGGTTGCAGTCCTTCAAGCTCACTAGCCTATATGCCACTGATGCTCATTACATTTTCCTTGATTTCCTTCACTTTCTTAGAAGCATCTTTGATAATTTTTTCTCTTTTCTTCCTTTGCTTCAATGTTTTTCCATCACTTTCAATAGTTTCTGCACTGCCAAAAACTTGTTCTAATGGTTCTCTAGGTGCATCTAGTAATGCTTTAGCATATGTTTCAAGAATATTTAAATCTACCTCATATCCCATTTCAGTTGCCCATATAGTCCTAGGGAGTACAACTTCCATCTGTGTCTTATCTCTCTTGATAACAAAATAGATTTCTCTATCATACTTGTCCACTATACTCTGTGGTAGCCTTTCTCTAGTTTTCATTTTAGCCTGGAAGGTTTTGAAATATTCAATTATGTTGTTGTCCTTTGCAGTTCCCATGTTGGTAAAAGCTTCTTGTAATTTTTTTCCTACCTATATATCATATCCAAAGTCTTTTGGTCCTATACCGGGGATTTCCTCAGTGAAATACAACATTAAACATACCAAAATATTTCCAAATTGGAATGTCCCTTTCTTATCTCCTTTAATCTTCTTCAAATTATCAATGAGTTCATCTTTTAGCCATTCACATACTTCTATCATTGCATTGTTGTTGACCATCTCATAAGCACTGTTTATACAAAGACTAGAAACTGAATTTAGTCTATTAGCATGTGTAGTCTTGTAACCTAGCACCATACTCGTAAATCTCACATTGATGTATTTGATATCATTCACTCTCACTAATCTAATGTCAGATGTTTCTCTGGTTAGGGTCATCACTTTGTTGTTAGGGATCTTCTTTGTTTTGTCGGGTCTACTGCCAGTTGAGGGTAAACCAATCACTACCCTAATTGCTTGTCAAGTAATTTTGTAGACACAATCCAACCATAGAAATTCTCCATGTGCTCTACTTTAGACAATTCTTACTACTTCTTTCAGAAATTGGATAATGTTCAATATTTCCATAAAACCTAGAGTTTCTACAATCTTGTGTTCGAGTTTGAGAGCACCATTTTCATCACAAACCATCTTGGTATACATTTTCAGCAATTCTTCAGAACCTAGTTCTTCTATATTGCAATGTATATACATCCCAGGGTCTTCAGCAAAAGCTACACCTTTAGGAATTTTCGAAAATACTCCTATGGAATCATCTTGCTTAGCTACTTCAGGAATTATTTTAAATACAGGCATAGGGCGTTTCACATTTTCCACAATAGTAGGGTTTCGAATAAATTAGGAGTAGAAGAAGCTGCCATTGAAAAATACTTTTAGCTTCCTTAAAGTATTCTAAATGCTTGGAAGAAATGACTCCGCACCTTCACCTTGAATGCCTTCGCTCTGTTTTCACACTCTCTGCTAATTTGAATTCTCGGTGAGTTCAAAAAGAGGGAAGTTAGATGATTTATAATGACATTTCTCTTACCAACCACATTAAATGCTTGTCGGTTAAGTGAAAACTTAACACATCTGCCAGTAAAGAATAAATCTATCTTCTCACCATCGACCAAGGGTAATCTACATTATTTTCAACTTACTGCAATACCCCCATAGGATTACTTCTCAGTTGGATGAAGAATCTCCTGCCAGTGGAGGATTACTCTATTCTATTGGTATAAAGATAGTTTCATCAACATTTTGATCTCTCTTCCTAATCCATTGTTTTGAAAATTATTGCTTTACCTCATCTATCTTTTCTTTGCCTTTCAATTTCGATCCTTTATTGTTCACCGGTGAAGTCGTGCTTCTACAAAATTTGGCATTATGTCCAATTGTGTTACAAGCATAACAAGTCACATTACTCCTCTGAATAGCCTTTCCATATACTACGCTGATTTGTGTTCTGCATTGATTAGATAGGTGTCCATATCTTCCCCAAACATAGCATTTCACATTCATTCTACAATTTTCTGAATTATGACCAACTTTGTTGCATTTGGAATATTGATTGGTGGGTGCATTTGATAGTTCTGATACTAAATGTAAGTATAGATCCAATAGCCAACAAGATGAGAGGGGGGGGGTGAATCATACAAACTTAATCTTCTATAAAAACATCAGATTCAACCTCGGTAACATATACTT
The DNA here is from genome assembly GCF_030272615.1 of Cryptomeria japonica. NCBI lineage: Eukaryota > Viridiplantae > Streptophyta > Pinopsida > Cupressales > Cupressaceae > Cryptomeria > Cryptomeria japonica. The sequence continues at coordinate 14,555 of NW_026729748.1, read as the reverse complement.
CAGTAATATAACCAAAACTGTTAAACATGCAAACTCAAAAGCATATAAACATCATAAACCTCATAACACTAGATTTAACATGGAAACCCAAATAGGGAAAAACCACTATGGGATTTTGGACCCTCTAAGAAATATACTCTTCTAGAGTATGCTCGATTAAAAGTAAATCCTGTTAAAGATTACAAACACATTGCTAGATTTGACTTGGTCAAGGGATTTCCCTCAGATCTATTAGTATCTTCACCTTGTTAGAAGTGACCTTGTTAAAGGATTTCAAATACTCAATCAGAATGTCACCTTGCTAGAGGGTTTTACAAATAAGACTGTTAAGTCCACTCAGTTAAGAGATTTTTTGTCACTTTCACAAAATAACAGTAATAAAAATCTATCCGCAACTTCACATCTAAAATGCTAAAGCAGATTCTTATTTATTCAATACAATCTAGACATAGAACTAATCTTGTCCATCTATTGGGCTTCTATACTCTATTATTCAAATAGGTCTTCAAGCTTCTGTGCTCGGTAATCACTATGTAGCATCCCTGTGCATACATTTACCCGCATGCATTGTCTATCAATAGTTCCCTATTTATAAACAATTAGCTAACTGCTTAATCTCCTTGATCATATTTCCCATGATCAATCATAGCCATCAGATCTTCAATCTTGTCTAGGTTCAATGCATCTTTCGATCTGAAAACATTTTACCCCACCTAGGAACTTGCATATATTTCTTGGAACTTGTGCTAGGGTATTGCAGTTCAATCTACATTGTAGATCTTCATGCCAACTTTTCTTTGCCATAGATTCATTAACAAACTTTATTTACGACATACCAATCATTTAATCAGTTCCAACTCATCAGCTTCCTTCATTAAATAATGCATGTAACCATTTAATGCATTCTATTATAGCTCGGTTACAACTCAATAAATACTAAAATTCACTCGGTAGACATTCCACCTTCATTAACCGATAGCGATAACCTTAGGGTTTACCGACTAGGTTCCTTTGGGTTTACTGACTCGGTTCTTTGCTTGGTAACATAGTATAGTATTAACCTTACAATTTACAACATATGTATGATGTTAAAACAATCTAAACATCATGATCTCATCATTGTCTAACTCGGTAATAGTTGCCCATTGAATACCTTATTCATCATAATTTTTCCTGTGTCTTTTACCGACATCTCTATATTCTTCAAATCATACTTCTCAAGATATGGCAACATCATACTGAATTAGAAAATCAATTTCTTGACATCAATGACAAAATAATAATATCAAGATAGTAAACATCCTTAATCAGTTATATCCATAATCATCAACAATCCTTCATTGTCTGTGTCTCAGTAGCAGCTAACTTTCCATTCTTGTCATGAACTTTGACAATTCCTTTCTGAAATTCTATTCGATAACCTGTGTTGTTTAGCTATGCTACACTCAACAAATTGTATTTCAAACCTTCAACCCAATAAACATGATTGCATCTTGCATTGTCAAGAAGTGTTATAGATCCTTTACCTTTCACTAGACATGGTGCATCATTACCAAATCTAACATAACCTCCATCATAATCTTCTAATATAACAAACTTGTGTTTATCTCCTATCATATGATGTGAGCATCCACTATCTATGATCCAAGAATCATTAGTGTTTATGTGAGATATTAGGGCTTTTTCTTCATACCTTTCTTCATCTGATCCATCTTTGATAGCCACATAAACTACTTCCTTTGTATCAGTTTCATCTGATTTATCATCATTGGATTCCTCATCGGCTATTAAGCATGTATTTCTATCTCTTCTTTTGAAGCCTCGGTGTCCTCTGTAATGATTATCTTTTTGTCTGTCATCTCGGTAATCTCTCTTTTCAGTAGAATCTTTGTCAAGACAGTTAGAAGCCATATGTCCTATTTTATCACAATTGAAACATTTCAAAGGTAGTTTTCCTTTGTACTTACCTTTGCCTCTCGGTAACCTTTTGGCTAATAGTGCTTCAAACTCTTCTTGCTTTCTGATTTCCTCATACAGTTTGTGTACTTCTTCCATGTTCTTATGAAATCTTTCACTTGCTCCACTGTGATCTCCTTCAGAGTACTTATACTTTCTTTCATTGAAATCATTAGATTCATCAAGATGAAAAGAACTAAATGTAGATTCAACTTTATTTACCGAAGATCCACTATTATTAAAGTTACTTAACTCAAATGCATGTAGCTTGCCAATAGTAGCATCTAAAGAAACTGACATATTACGTACAGACCTCGATTCATTGATTATAGAGACTTGGATTGGATAAGCCGATAGAAGGGTTCTTAACAACTTACTTGTTATATCCTTTTCTTCAATAGTTCCACCTGCACCTTTGATTTGATTAACAATCTCCTTTAGTCTTGTATTGTACTGAGTTATGTTCTCACCTTCATTCATCCTTATAGATCCAAGTTGTCCTCTTAGACTATTTACTTTTGCTCTTTGAACATGTTCATCTCCTCCATATACTGATATGAGCTTATCCCACATTACCTTTGCATCATTGCAACCTTCTAGATCATTAAACTCTGAATCGGTCAATGCAGATGTTATTTCAATCATTGCTTGGATATGTTCTTGCTTTGCCTTTATCTCTTCCATAGTCAATGGATAGGTGCTCGGTGTAACAAAATCATTCTCCAGATAGTATACATCATATTCTCCAACTCTTGATAGATGCAGCTTCATCCTTTTCTGCCATGTAGAGAAACTTGACTTGTTCAGCTTCGGTGCATCCCTCTTATACATCTTTGGATCTTTAACTCAATTGCCTTTAAACTTTTCTTCTAGAGTCCAAAGCTCTAATACCAATTCATAGTTCTAATACTAAATGTAAGTATAGATCCAATGGCCAACAAGATGAGAGGGGGGGGGTGAATCATACAAACTTAATCTTCTATAAAAACATCATATTCAACCTCGGTAACATATACTTCAGTAATATAACCAGAACTGTTAAACATGCAAACTCAAAAGCATATAAACATCATAAACCTCATAACACCAGATTTAACGTGGAAACCCAAATAGGGAAAAACCACTGTGGGATTTCAGACCCACTAAGAAATATACTCTTCTAGAGTATGCTCGGTTAAAACCAAATCCCGTTAAAGATTACAAACACATTGCTAGATGTGACTCAGTCAAGGGATTTCCCTTAGATTTGTTAGGATCTTCACCTTGTTAGAAGTGACCTTGTTAAAGGATTTCAAACACTCAATCAGAATGTCACCTTGCTAGAGGGTTTTACAAATAAGACTGTTAAGTCCACTTGATTAAGAGATTTTCTATCACTTTTAGAAAATAACAGTAATAAAAATCTATTTGCAACTTCAAATCTAAAATGCTAAAGCAAATTCTTATTTGTTCAATACAATCTAGACATAGAACTAATCTTGTCCATCTACTGAGCTTCTATACTCTGTTATTCAAATAGGTCTTCAAGCTTCTATGCTCGATAATCACTATGTAGCATCCCTGTGCATACATTTGCCCACATGCATTGTTTATCAATAGTTCCCTATTTATGAACAATTAACTAACCGCTTAATCTCCTTGATCATATTTCCCATGATCAATCATAGCCATCAGATCTTCAATCTTGTCCAAGTTCAATGCATCTTTCGATCTGAAAATGTTTTACCCTGCCTAGGAACTTGCATATATTTCTTGGAACTTGTGCTAGGGTATTGCGGTTCAATCTGCGCTATAGATCTTCATGTCAACTTTTCTTTGCCATAGATTCATTAACAAACTTTATTTACGGCATACCAATCATTTAATCAGTCCAGCTCATCAGCTTCCTTCATTAAATAATGCATGTAACCATTTAATGCATTTTGTTATAGCTCGGTTACAACTTGGTAAATACTAAAATTCACACGGTAGACATTCTGCCTTCATTAACTGATAGCGATAACCTTAGGGTTTACCCACTAGGTTCCTTAGGGTTTACCGACTGAGTTCTTTGCTTGGTAACATAGTATAGTATTAGCCTTACAATTTACAACATATGTATGATGTTAAAACAATATAAACATCATGATCTCATCATTGTCTGACTCGGTAATAGTTGCCCATTGAATACCTTATTCATCATAATTTTTCTTGTGTCTTTTACCAACATCTTTATATTCTTCAAATCATACTTCTCAAGATATGGCAACATCATACTGAATTAGAAAATCAATTTCTTGACATCAATGACAAAATAATAATATCAAGACAGTAAACATCCTTTCAGTTATATCCATAATCATCAACAACCTTCTCAATATCCTTATTGAAATGTCAACAATCCTTCATTGTCTGTTATAATGCTATATTGCCAACAGCATTAATATTCTAATTTTTTCTAAATCTACATTGATTTTCTCTATGACCATATTTGTTGCAATTGAAACATTTGGCATTAAACTTATAAGCATTAGGTTGTCTTACAAGTTTGTTTTGTTCTGGATTGTTTGCAGTACTAGAACTTTCTCCAATCTCAAATCCAAGTCCATTTGTATCACCATTAGGTTTCTGAATTTTCAGCATGTCATCAAGCTCCTCTAAACTTTTCTTGAATTTCCCTTTGTGTTGATTTGCAGTGGCCAACTCATTTTCCAGAATTTCCTTTTGTCTCACAAGCTTAGTTTTATCATATTGCATGTGAATCAGATCTGTCTTCAACATATCATTTTCATGACTAAGTCTTAGATTTTCATTTCCAGCATCATTGAGTCTCCTAGTCAAATCTTCTTCATTCTTCTTCCTATCTTCAATATCTTTGCATAACGTCATAGTCATATCTTGCATTTCATTCTTCATATTATTGTTTTCCTATCTCAATTTGTTTTCAAGTTCATTAAGAGTTTGTTTTTCATCATCATCTTTCTGCATCTTCTCATGAAGTTCTTTTATTTTATTTTATGCTATAACAAGGTTCTCCTAAAGTCCTTTAATGAATTCCTATGTAATCCTTAGATCATCTTCAAGTTTGATATTCTTCAATTTCTCTGCATCATAATCTACAAGATCTCCTTCCAATTGTTTTATTAAGTTCTCCATCTGTACTGGTGTTAGAATCTTCCTCAAGTTTTTAGGCTTTTGAAAATAGAGGACCGAACTCTAATACCAATTGTTAGAATCAATGAGAGTCCCAAAGACACTGAGAGGGGGGGGTGGAGGGGTTAATCAATGTCTAACCGGTTAGCAGAATATTTAAACATTAAGAACTTTGTATCTGAAAACAATGTACCGGTAAATAGGAATTAATGTAGCAAATAAGAATAACAAAGACAACATAGATAACACACCATAACACAAGATATTTAACGAGGAAACCCATTGTGGGATAACACAATATTCACTCACTGGCCAATGAATAAATATTACTTACAATGAGGGGCCTACACATGCAGGAAGGCTAGCAGCCTAGAGCTCACTGCTCAATCACAAAATAGAAGTCACACTGACTTAAAAAATGGATTATCAAAATCCAATAAAATGTACTGCTTTACATTAGCATCAACTATGCCAGTTTCAATATTGGTTTAAGCTCATTCTATTACCAAAATCCTTTGCTAACAACTATATCACAAATATCATCCTCTCTATCTTTTTTTTTCTACTCCAAAATGACCTATAAGATCTCATGCATATATATGACTCTTTTACAATATGCCATGTCATCTTTTACAAAAGATAATTACAATATAAAACAATAAACAAAGTTTATTCCATGTTGGCCTAAGTGCTGGTATGCATTATTGTCATTGTCGGTGAAGTGCCTGTCGATGTATGTAGAAGTCTATTGCCGATGCCAGTAACTGTTGGTGGGTTGACAGATGTTTTCCAGTTGGTTGCCATCAATGACAACATCAACTATTCTCATAAGAGTGTAGAATACCAACACAAACCCCCTATTGAAGATCTATACCTAGTTGTGATAGTTTGCAAATGCTTGTTTGGTGATTTTCCATAAGAGTTTGATGGTCCACAATAGATTTTCTAAAAATTTGTGGGTATGCAGGGTAACCAGAAGAGTTAGGGTTAAGAGCATTTATTATACCTAAAAGTTAGGTATGTGGTGGATAAGAGGCAAATGAACCTTTCATTTCTCAATTTGTATTTGAAGCGGAAGAGTAGTAGAGTGAAAAAGAGATTCAAAGCGAATAGAAGATTCATTGCTCGATCTTGCATCCGGTTGAGAGGTATTTATTGGCTAAAAATTTTTTAGTTTGAAGCTTTAAATTTTGATATGGCATCCTCTAGTATTGCAACCCCATTGTTATTTGATGTCATTGAAAGAGCTAGACCCATTTTTAAGAAGCATCCTTACAAGTCTATGGCAGATGATCCAAGTGGTTCTTTCTCATCTATTATGTATGGAGTACTGCATGTGGAAGACATTAGGGCTTAAATCCGTTGTAATATTGAAGAGCTCAAAAGTGCCCATATGCTGAATTTATACATGAAGCATATGATTGATGGAATGGGTAACCTAAAACCTGAATTTAAGTCAATTGAGGAGAAGGGTTTCACGCAATATGTTCATTTTTTGGTGTTCGATGAGCTAGAGTGGGTTCGATACATGATGAATTCATGTGGCTTGACAAACCTTACAAGATTACTCAGAGTGCAATGAAGGTGGTAACCTATTTAAGCTTAGTCGGTGAGGTGCCTACTCTAGAAATAAATGTCAAGAATTAGATGGTTATTAAGGCAACCGGTTCACAATTTTACAGCAAATCAATGACTATCCATGAAATTGGTGAATTTGACGTTCGATTTGCATCTATGGTGATGGGATACAAATTATATCAATCCAGCTGAGACAATTTAGTATCTGGTACAACTATCTATGTGGCTTATTCGATATTGAAAGAAGATAAAAAGTATGATTTGTGTGAAGTGCTCCAGAGAGAGCTATTGAGTAATTTAAGAAAATCAAGAAAGATAAGAAGAATGTATTCAAATTTGGAACCTTGATTATATGTTTACATTTCTATTTTATGAATGAGATTTTGGGAGTTGGAAGGGTGCAGTGGGCCTATGACAGGTTGGTAGCAGTGCAAATCAAAGAAACACTTTATGGTCTTGGAGATGCTATAGTTAGGAATGTTATTCTTTGAGGATACTTCAAAACACTTCAGAAGTTGCATTTGCAGTTCATTTTTTTATCATTCTAAAAGATTGAGTGAAGATTGCTTGAGTCCAGTGAGGTCCAGTAAGGAATCAAGATATCGGACAAAATGATCAATGTTTTCATTGGAGGGTTATTTTGGTCATGTATTTTTCTATGCGGTTTTTGGAGAAGGTTTGTGGTCATGTAATATGTTTTATTCTAGGATTGTGGCCTCCAGTAATGAGTTTCATGTTAGTTGGGAGATTCGGTAATCATGTTTTTGGTATGGACTGTGTATATCAGTTGTAACGTGTGCTAACTCAGTTCCTAGATCTTGTGGATTGATTTTGGTGATTGTTTATGTGTTGGAGGTTGATGATATATCATGTGGGAAGCATGTGGACATATTGTTTTGGTCCACATGAGTGTTATGATAGGATTGAGCTGACTCCTACACATATTTCATCCTTTGTGACATGTTCTTGAAACCGACATGAGGTTGTAACTTAATCTATGATGCATATATATAAGAAGGGTTTATTTGATCTTTTTGGTGTGTGGCGTTGATGTGAGTGATGGGTATGAGCAGTTGTGCATAGTTTCACATGCACAAGTGTTATATTTGTGCTCTGGATTATAGCAGAATATCAAATCATAGCAGAGTTGCAGACCAATGCATGGATATGCTATATGTGCTTAACCAAAACTATGTCCATGCATTTGTTGATGCTACTTCATAGTTCAAAATTCATTTTAATCTCTTACAAACATTTTCTAAGGAAATGAGCCTTCCGGGTTGTAGCCCTTACTATGAACATTAAGTAGTGAGCTCTTGGCAGTGTGCCTAAATGCATGTGCACTCCCCTTATGTAATATTTTTATACTTTTAGCTAAGTATATTAATATTGTGGGTTAAAATCCCACTGTGTTTTTTAATTTAACTAGGTTTCCACATAGAATTCTGGTGTTGGTAATTTTTTTCTTTATGTCTTGCATCTATCTACAGTGTCGTAAATTGTACACCCTTTCTACCTGGTGGTACAATTTCACAATTAGGTTAGCACCCGCCTTAGTGTGTCTTCCATATTGCATTTCTTATTTCCCTTTAAGCATTTAATTAATTAATTTAATTAAATCTAAAATCCTATTTCATCACTTCATACATCATAAAATTGGGCCCTTTACCCTAAGTGTGCTCCTTTTTTATTTTATTCCTCCAATAAATAATTTAATTATAAACCCTAATTATGTCCTATTTCAACCTTTAAGGCTCAATTTCACATATCAAAATACCTCAAAATCAGCTGTAACTTTGTGATTCGCTCTAATATCATCATATCTAACGACCCTGAAAATTTGGTGAAAAGTTGGTCAGACTGTGGTGGGAGTGCACATGGTCCTCGACTTTTTTCTTGAAATTTCAAGAGCATAATTCTAAGATATTATAATGCTTAACCCCAAAATATTGGCAAGAATTTAAATTCCTAGGTTAGCCTAAAGGCAGAATTAAGTCAAAATTAAGATCTAGGGTTTCATACATAAGAGCTTTCTTTCTTCATTTGAAGGGGGTCTTTCGAAGAATCTAAGAGCGGGTTTTCGGAGCATAAGGAGCCTTCTATGTAGTGAAAGAGAAGCCTATGTGGAGTCTTTAACAACATTCAACAACATTCATCATCAATTAGAAGTGTTGAAGATATTTAAGAATAATAGGAGATCTAGTGGCAATATCTCTCCCTTGGGGATTGGTATGATTTGACATTATTTTCATGTCTTTGTATGAGATTCTTTACATCAATTTGCATATTTACATTCATGATTTAGATCATTTAGAATATTTGGTTAGAAGCATTGTCATTTACATTTAGGATTTACTCTCATGCGTAGGGTAGCTCTAGTTTCTTATCATTTGGGATCTTGCATACACACAAGGTTCTAGCACACACATTTTTCAGTATATTATCAGCTATTTGTGGAGGTGGAAATCACCAAAATAGGGGTTTGAATAAGGAAAAACCCTATATAGCCACCCAAACCTTCCCTTTTCAGTTGCAGGTGCAGAAACAAGCATGCAGAGGCAGTTTTAGAACTAGAAAAGGAATTAGAACCACTCAGAAGTCTCAGAAGTATAGAAATATGTCAAGGAAAGGGGGATGGCACCCTGGTCCTACCCAAGAAATGGGTGTGGTGCCCTAGTCCCTCCATTTTGCAGTCAAACTTGACAGGTTTCACACTCAGAACCTCTAGTTTGTAGTGTCTCAATTGCAGCCTCCTATCTGCAGAAACAGGATAGTGGCATGGCACCCTAGTCTAGGTTAGTTTTGTTTAATTTGGAGCACTAGGTAAACATCCAGAATCCTCCCCCTTTCATGTTCTTAGTGTTGGGTCTCAAATCAATAGATTGGATAGGTTATAAGGAAATGCCAACTCCTATGATCAAAACCCTCCAATTGACTTGGCCATCTTATAGAGTGAACATATTTGGTTACTAACTCTCTCACTTTAGGCTCTGCAGGACCTAGGCAGGTAAACCTACTCACTAGTTGTTCCTTCAACTAATGCTTTTTATAGTAGATTTAGTGTCTTAATCTGATATGTCCTAGTTTTAGAATGGCATAAGTTCCTAGGATGGAGATATAGCAGATGAGTTCAAGATTGTTGTTGTAGAAGTTATCTGATCTTTGTGCTTAGAATTTTATATGTATACACTATTGTTAACTTACTGTATATTTCCTACTCAACTACTCCTATTGTTGTTTGTTCAGTTGTGAATTTTGTAAACTATAATGAGGGTCGTACTTAATGATCAGTGCATTTTATGTTTTGGGCTACAGAGTCAATTACTTCTTTAGGGACTTACTATATGTTGTATGAGACAATGATTTAACCTATCTCTTATAGGTCTGTCAATTGTTATTTCCTTATGAGTTCAGTTAATCACTTGTATTATTAAATTTCTTGTGTGTATTTAACCCAAACTTTATGAGACCACACAAGAAAGAATTATCAGGAATGATTACAATCCACAAATAAATCTTTTAATTCAATTTGAAATAACACAGAATAAGTACTTTACTGAAAGAAAATAAACAATCTTATCTACTATGATAATATCACACACAAATTGAAATAATAGAGAATAAGTAGCCTTTTTTTCTTTGTATTTCTAGTACAAGGCATCTGAGATATCATCCAAGCTTTGACCTGTGGGATATGTAGCACATTCACTTATGGGAGTTCCTGTCTCATGCTGTAGTATCCTTGTTTGTAGCCTCTGGTTTTCATCTTTAGTCTTTTCATATAAACCCTTATAAGTAATATTTTCCCTGACCAAAAACTCTGTCTGATCCACATTTAGCCTGGCTACATCCAAATTCAATTTTGCTGTGACCCTAGGGTCAATCTTCCCTACCTGATGGACCATAAGGTGTCCAAAGGTTTCTTTTGTATCCATAATAATTGGTCTTTTCCCTTTCGGATATAGTGCCCATTGCAAAAGAGCTTTTTGATCAGGATCATATCCTGAACTTGTAAACAATTTATCTACTTCTTGGGGTAGTACCTATTGGTTTGGGTCTTGGTTCTCTGGGAATCAATCAAACATAAGTGTTGAATTCATGTCCCAACCTGAAAAGATGATGACACCAACCTCTTTTAGCATCTTCCTCTCCTTTTTAGGGGTCATATCCTTCATGAGAGTGTCTATCTCATCTTGTAGCCTTTTCATCTGCTCTCTTCTGGTTTCCCAGTCATACTTCTTCTCACATGAGCCCCTTTGTACTGGTATAAGAATGAAAGGAATTCTTTTGAGGAAGTTAATCCTTCCTCTGCAACAAAATCTTCATGTTCTGTCATCCTTATATCAACCACTTCCCTAATATTGAATTCACTAGTTTCCATATCTACTTCTACCTCAAAGCCAGGGGGATAGTCTTCTCTAGGGGAGTCAGCAGGGATGCTACTAGCAGCTGATTTTGGTGACATGTGAGCCAATGGCTAACTGTCTCTTCCAGTTTTGATAAAATGGAAGAACTATGGGGGCACTCTATGCATAATTTTTGCCTCATGCTGAGGCAGGTTTTTAGCTATCTCCAAAGGATCTTGGAGGTCTCCAAGTAAGTTTCCATCCACTTTCCCCCTCACTCTCTTCTACTTGAAAGCTTCCCAAGTCATCTCAAATCTTTCTCTCAAGGCCTTGGCTTCCTCCCTTTCAAGATTCCTAATTAAATCATCTACCATTTGAGCCACTTGTATTCTAGCCCTTAGTTTCTGAGATGTCCTTGCAGCTTTCATATATGCTTCAGGATCAAAGTTCTCTCTAGGATTACCTAGGGTCATGCCATAATAATCTAACTTATTTTGAAGTAAATGATAACTTTTGGAACTTCTAACAATAAAATCAGAAAATACTAGTAACCCTAGCATAATAGATTGTTTACCAAAATTTGTGAGATGTTTGGCACTGACAGCAGACAATTGTCTTACAATCTCAAGACTAGCCACCCTATTTGGCATTGTAATTGGAAGCATGTATGGCTTCCCTTCATACCTGAATATTCTAATTTCTGTATGATTAGAGTGGCAGTACCAATCACCCCAGTTATGATCAATTTGAGACTCTAGAGAGAAATCTTTAGGCCTGAGGAATCTCTTGATCTCAGGGGACAAAGTATAGTCTCTATGTTGTTCGAGGGCTGCACTGAGTGGTTTTACAAATCATTCTTGGAAGTGCCAATATTGGTTGTTTGTAAATATTTGATCCCATGCAAAGACCCACAACTGGACTGGTTTCTTCAAACCACTTTTATCATAGGCTCTGATGCTAAAATCATCTGACCAAAAATTGGACTCTTGTCCACAATAAAGATAACATGCAACAACAAAGAATACAATGAGAAATGAATATTTACAAGGTCTCCTTTTAACTTTTCTAGCCCATGATTTAGGGCTTCTACAAAATAAGTGGCATATTCAAATGGCCTAGGGTCTTTTGATTGCAGGTCAGCACATAGAACCATAACCCCAATATCCATGAGAGGATGAGCCTCTAAGCCTAAGACTTGGGTTGCAACATAGTATGTATACTTGAATTAATGATGGAATTGGTTGACATCAAAGGGCACCTTGTCAATTTTACTAAAAGGAATTATGGATCCTCCAACCTTTGGCCAATGAATGGGTAATCTCCATTTCATATAGATGTCCTCTAAATTGAAAAACTCTTGTGACAGTTTCTGCATGTCAATCTTCTCCTCTACATCCCAGTCTAAATCAAACACCATATCAATTCTCTGTTTGTTGATTGCCACCATAGGATTTCCTTGGTAATCATATATGGTCTTGGTTTCTGGATCATATGAATTTGCTAGGTCTTTCATTAATTCAGCATCTACAAATACATTTGGAACTACCAATTTCCCTAAGTTTCTCTTTCACAGGTTACTTATGGGCTCAGGAGCCTCCCTTCTCTTGTAACCAAATAAAAACAACTCATGTCCTCTGATCTCAGTCCATATGTCTCCTAGATGTTCAAATCTATCTTCTAACCCTTCCTCTTCATTTTTGATTTTCTTGGACCTCACACTGGAAGTTGGACATTGATCCAACGAATCCCGAACTAAAGTTCTACCCTCTTTCTTCTGTCGTTTGGGTTTTCCTTCAAGGTTTAATTGTTTTCCTTTCCTACTCTTTTTAGAAGAAGATGAGGGTTCCATAACTTCAATCAATGTGGGATATCACACTTACTTGGAGAACTATTAAACTTCTTCTATCTGCTTGAACTATTCCTTTTGAGCCTCAGCTAGCTCCCTGTAACTTTCTGGATCTTGGCAATTATCTGGTTCTCATGAAAATTTGATCAATTTAGCTGTAATTTTGTGAGCAACTTGTATCAGACACAATAGTTAATGTCTTTGTGCTTCCAATGGTCACTCAAGTGTTTGAACTTAATTGTAGATGTGACACCTTCAATTCAAGCTTTTAATTTCTTCACGAGAACCAATGTTTAGCTGAAGTGACTGTGAATTAGCTTTTCATCGAAACCGTTGTCTTCGATGGAGCTCTTTAATCTTTCATCGAAAGTTATTCTTCCTCGACACAACTTACTTTAGGTTCTTTTAGGATTGATGAAAGCTTTGTACCTGCAGAAACTACTTCTCATCGATATACTATCTGCTTGTTAGAAAATCTTTCCTCTCAGTGAAAAATACATGTCGTTAAGTTATTCCAGGTCCTACTCGATATCAAGTTTTCATCGATAAGACCATAACTTCGGCTGATGACTTAAGTGCTTCCTCGATGTATCATTTTCATTGATAAACACTATTGATGAGAATATATTTAGTTTCTTTGATATCATTTCATAGGTAATCGACCCTTGTCGAAAAACCATCTTTTAGTTTCCCCGAAATCATCCTTTCTTCGATGAGATCTCTATCGATGAGTTTGTCGTGACTCTCATTGAAATTGTATTTCGATGAGTTTTGTGCTTCAAAGAAACTTTATGCTGGCCCACTGAAGTCCTTCTTTCATCGATATACTTTCCCTATCGATGAGACTTTTGTTTCGATAAAGTATTTGATGGTCCCGTCGAAGCCTTCCCTTCTTCGATGCTTTTCCTTTATCAATGAAACCCTTCTATTTTTTATCTACATATTACTATCGATAGGATTTGTCTTTTGATGGACATTTTTAGGTTTCACTGGTAACTCAATTTCCTCGATATCACCTTTTGTTTACTTTCCGCTTTTCGATGAAACTAGAGCATTGATGAGTCATTTCTTTCATCCACCGAAAGAGATATTTCATCGAAGTCATTTTAACTTAGTGCTTTACACTTTATGTTTCATTTCGATGAAACTATCCTTTCGGTGAAACTCTTCTTTAGGTGCTCGACGTAGTATTTTGGCCGATGATTAGTGTTGATGAAATATTTTAAGTTTCATCGATATTTTTCATATGACCCTTCTAAGGAAAAAAATATAAACAGTCTCCTAATTTTGCACCAACCTTTTACACCTTTGGAAAGATTTTTAATTTTAAATCTATTGTTCAACAGTGGCTCTGACTAAGGATGGAGGTATACTATGTAATGCCTTCAAGAATTCAGAATCTTTGGTTCCTTATAATGGAAAGAAAAATAAATACATGGTATTTTACAAGTATACTGTACATGCAGGTTTTAACCCCTCCTTTTTTTTTTAGGAAAAGAAAGTCTTTAGGTATTGTCCATGCACAGGCAGCTCCTGACTTTCTCCTATTGTACTCTGAAGGAAATATGCATCCTCTCTAGCTGTATTTGTTATAACAAAAGGTCCAAGCCACAAAGCTTCAAACTTTCCATGCTTTCCTCTATCCTGATTTCTTGCATCCCACATCAAGACCCAATTTCCTACTTCAAACTTTCTAT
>NW_026729747.1:0-41044 GCF_030272615.1 Cryptomeria japonica | reverse complement strand
CTTAAATTCACAAAAAGATAGGGGAGAGCATATCTCTCAAAATTTGAATGGAGGCAACTGCAACGGTTATGCTCTTGGCACACGACCCCGACCCCTTCTACGACCACGACCGCTTGGACGACCCCTGCTACGGCCCGGACCACTGCTCCCACCACTTTCAGAAACACTCGGCGTGACAACCTAAGATTCTCCACTCGGGAGAGGAGGGTCGATATGTTCTTCTTCCTGAAGGAAGCCATCAAGAATTGCATACTCTTCAAGTCCTCCTTATTATGGTCTCCAGGCTGATTAGGGAGGATTCTCCACTTCAAATAGTCTACTACCGTTGAAACATTTTGCCTGTACTTTCTCCTGGCAGGGCCTTTTACGTCCAGAAGGAGATGATAGAAGGTGACATTTTCTGCTTCTCCATGGGTAGCCTCAATATCTGTAAGCCTCGAGACACTCGATGACATTTTCTCCTTCTTCATGGGTAGCCTCAATATCTGCAAGCCGCGGAACAGTCGAACCAGGTAGGGCATAATATAAGACCTTGTCAAGTCCACCTAATAGTTCAGGCTCAAAGAGCTCGGAGGCCAAGGCAGAGGTGATACCTTCAGAGAACCCTGCATCAAGAACAGTACCCATGAACCGAGAGGAAATCTACGTGTTATCCTTGTAGAATTCCTTTCTATCCTGGTGACCTTGACCCAATATCATTTTTGTTGCGATGAGAATGAGAGGGTTAACCGTGCGGAGCAAGCACTTGAGTCCGAGGTCTGTTATTTCCTTGAAGCAACATTGATGAACATGACTAGAAAGAGAGATTTGCGTTTCAACCCCAAGGCAAAGAATGGGGTGTGAAGATAGATTGATAACAATCCTGGAAGGAGGCTCCGCCATTGCCAATTCTGAAGCAAAGAAACCTTGCAGAAAAAACAAGAAAGTCGAGCAACCTGCAAGGAATGGGTTACGAAAAAAGACGAATCGAATTGTTGAAGAGTGTGAAATTCCTTCAATTAAGATGGAAATTATTCCACTCGAGAGAAGTTTGCCGCCTTCATTATTGGATTGTATTATAGGGCCTAGCCAACCTGCGAGCATATGCAAACTTCTTCTCTTTGCCCTTAGATACGCCTCGACAACCTCAAAATGGAGATGCCATCATGACATAAAATTGATTAACACATCAAATCATTTAAAGTTGTTCGCTTTAAGCTCATTCTCATCCAACTTTTCTTTCTAACCTCATAGTCATCCGAGCAAACTACCTAGTAATCCTCCATAAGATAAGGCGAGTGGCAACTGTTGTTAATGAATTCGAAGATGAAGAGATTTTTCTATATTTAGAGGGGGGATTCCATACAAGGTTTTCAAATCAAAATTTTTAAAGCTATCTACCAATCATAATTTTGAGCATCTAGAGTATCCTAGAGGTACTTGTGTAGTGGTTTCTTTGAATCTAAGCTTAATCCTGTTGTAGAGTAAGGATTCATCACCACTTCTTCATCAATAGTTGCAACATGTGCCTTTTGAGTTTGAAATAATTGGCTAGGAAGTTTTTCCCAATGGATTTTCTCCTTTTGCTATTGGTTTTAATTTGGTACATCATTAGTCTTTGTTCCAAGACTCAAATCACCTTTTATCAATCTAGTTACGCTTAAGGGCGGCACTAATTAAGTTGTGATATTCTACCTAGAATATTTCTTCTACATAATTTTTTTCTTGTTGATGTTGTCGACTATGGATAAGCTTGTTGAGGTGTACTTTCTTGCATAGAGTTTCATAACCCATATTCTAGTGAGCAACTGTTATTCTTGCTAGCCCATCCTCTTGCTGATATATTTGTCAATCATGTTGTGATTTTAGCAAATCCATTTTGACTATTGCATTGCACATTCTATATTTTAGTTAATCCCTTAACTTGTTGATATTAACAATCTATTCTAAGATCTTGGCTATTCCTACAAGAAATGTCAATAGCCTAGATAATCTTAAAATGCCACAATAATATAGAGGCAAGCAAGCTTAACCCAAATAAGAATAGAAGAGGATGGTACAGGAGCTTATTTGGATCAAAATAAAGAAACTAGAATTTGGTGCTTAACTAACTACCATCTAAAAACAAACTGTGAGAATCTAAAATAATATCAACGTCTTTTAATGAAACATGACCAATATTTAAGTAAATCGGTCAAAATTGACCACAATTCATATGTTAAGCATATATTTTCAAATTCTTCTCCATACGTGTCTGTGTGTGTGTGTGTGTGTGTGTGATATTTTAAAAAAGGGTATTTTGTCCTTGTAGGCGTGAATATATGATGATTATGCCAATTTAAGTGTTTTGAATCGGAATCCCTAGTAACAATAGTTAGCCTTCAATTTTTTAACAAATTATATTCATTGGTTTTAAACGTTATTCTTAAACACCAAATAGGTTAATAGGTTAAAGGTATATTCTTGCTAATAAAAATATTAAAATTGCTTGCCACTTTTATATGTTATTAGAGTTTAAATTGGTTTTTATTCTTTAACAATTTAATCCCGTTACATGTTTAAATAAAGTATGTAGGAGCTTAAGATGTATAAACTAATTTTGTTTGTATCATATTTTGGGGGAGGAGAAACATATGAAATTCAAACACCTTCACCTTCCTCTTTTTTAAATAGAAAATCCTTATTTATATAAAAATTCACAATTTCCATCATCACTTGCTTGGTAAAATGGTGCAAGATGACTCATTGCCACAAAGAATCCTTTCTTCTATCTTTATCCACAAATAAAGAGTTATGACTTACATTTTTCCTTAGAATATACAAAGAAATATGAAATTCAAAAAGTGGAGCCTGTATTTTAATTGAATATATATAATATAGCACTTTGTATTCATTATATCCTTAGCCATCATAATAAATAACCACCTCTTGCAATCACTTAGGCAACTTCATATCTACTCTTATTTTTCATATGTTGTATAAATTTAATATATTGCTCCTCATAGTAATGCCAATAGCTCCCAATCCTTAACCGCCACAATATTACAAAGCTAAGGAAGCTTAACTCAAACAAGAATAGAAGAGAATGATTGTTTATTTGGATCAAACGTAGGAAATTTGAGTTTTGTGCACAATTAAATAGCATCTAAAAAATGAAACCAGTATTTTTTATAAAGTGTTATAAATAGTTAAATAACTCATTCAAATTTGGCCATAATCCATTGCATTAACATATAAAAGAATATTTTTTCAAATTCTTATACATATATGTACAAAATCCTCATATTTAATTATATACAATTTTTTGTACAATTTATATGCTATTAAGAGGATCCCAAAATAGAGCAAAAATGCTTATCTTGTTTCTAGTGTCCTTACCATTTTTTCTCTTCAACATGTTTTTCAATCCCCTTTAGTTAGAGGTGATATATAAAATTCTAAATTTTAAGATTCATAACCTGCCAAGCTCTATTACTTTTAAATTCGTTCCAAGAAAAAGAATAGGATTTTTAAAGCTTTTTGTGTCAAAGATTAATTCAACAAAAAAAATCATAACTCGATTATTTGTATCCTATCCTAATTAATAGGGATTGTATGACCATCTAACACAATGCTATCAAAAGGACATAAATGTGAAAGTAATTTAAATTTTTGGTTGTTTGAATTTAATTGTTGTCATTGCATCAAGTGATATATTTGACAAGTGATATCCTATGATGAAATGCATTATGAAGACTATTACAAATGGTTCTTTCTAGTGGTGTTCACCAAGGGAGGTTTGGTGTGTGAGACAAAGACCAATCGTTAGAGGTGGTTCCAAAACAAAGGAAGAGGAAGGTGTCATAGGAGAAATCTATGGTGGATTTTATGAAGTACATGGACAAAGAGATTAAAGGTTCTTTGAGAAGTTGGATGGTCATAATTTGGGAAATCTCTAATGGTTTAGATAGGTCCACTGACATATGTATTCACGACGCATTGTATAAGATTCTTTTTGATTTAGCATACAATTTCAAGCATTGGAACACCTTTGAAATTGTACAATCATTAAATTTGTTGGATATTGATGCTGCTAGGACATGTTGTTCTCATTGATGTCAACATAATCCTGTGTTTTGGTGTTGCAGGAAGTTGTTTGGTGATCCGATGTCTGCAGTGAGTTGGTCTGGTGGTTGGGATGCTGAATCAACTAGAGATACTTCATTTATTCCATGATTCTATGTGGCGATTTGGTCGAGTTGTGGATTATGGCATAAAGACTATTCTTCTGTGCTCTATAGTTGGCAGAGTCCGGTATTTGATCCGTTGTGCTCCGATATGATCACATTTTTGGTTGCGGATCTGGGAGAGTATTTTGGATGTTAATATGTATCTTCATTTCAAATGGTTCATGATTTAGTGCTCCGCAAGTTATCTTTCTAGTCTGAATTATTGCTGATAAGTGTTCTTGAGTATTAGCGTGTTGATCGATGAAGATTTGAATAAAGATGGAGATGAAGGGTCGCGTCAATGTTCAACGCTCGTGGTCATGTCATTTCGCAGCCAAATTTCAATGAAGTAATTTCACTCATGGTCATGTGCGCAAATACGAGACAGTATTTAATTGGGATAGTTGGTAGAGAGTGCGTGTATACGTCTTGCTTTATTTTTTTCATTTCTTTGCATTTACATTTTCTCACTGATTTTTTCATGCCTGTTCTTTTCTCGAGATTTAATTTTTTTATTCCTTTTAAAAACTTTTTATGCTAATCAATCATTACACGATAAAGTTTCAAAATCAAGGGAAATTTTAGGGTATTATAATCAGTGAATTTTAATAAATTTTTAATGATTGTGTCTTTATTAAGTAAATTTTAGAAAAAAAGTCATTTGATCATCAAGTTTTGTATAATTTTTTAAACTAGCGATTAATAAGGGCTAGTGGCTCTAGTCATTTTGACAGTATACCAACTCAAGGGTGTCGTGAATGGTTATCCACTTCAAAGCATATCCTTGCAAAGCAAAATCTTTTTATATTTAGATTATAAGCTTCTATATCTAGAGACCAAGCACCTATATATTAAACCCTTGAATTAAGTTCACCAATGTAGGCTACGTACCAACCATAATTTTGAGCATCCGAGAGTATCCTAAAGTTACTTGTGTAGCGGTTTCTTTGAATCTGAACAAGTAATCTTGTTTTGAGTAAAGATTCATCCACAAATTTCTCAGTCTTGGGAATTCGACAAATTGCTTCTACAACCATTCTTTCTATGTTGCTATTTTTCAAATATCCAATGCCTCTGATAATAGACTATGACAATGGTTATTATCATTTAAAGCTATCTACATTCAGATTATCTTTCTCACCTCATAGCCATCTGAGCAGACTGCCTAGTAATCCTCCATAAGATAAGGAGAGTGGCATTTGTTGTTAATTAATTCAAAGATGAAGAGATTTTTCTACATTTAGAGGGGGAATTCCATACAAGGTTTTCAAATAAAAAATTTTAAAGTTGTGTACCAATCTTAATTTTAAGAATCCGAGAGTATCATAGAGGTACTTGTGGAGTGTTTTCTTTGAATTTGAACTTAATCTTGTTGTAGAGCAAGGATTCATCACCAGTTCTTCATCAATAGTTGCAACATGTTCCTTTTGAGTTTGAAATAATTGGCTAGAAGGTTTTTCCCAATGGATTTTCTCCTTTTCCTATTAGTTTTAAGTTGGTACATCATTAGTCTTTGATCCAACACCCAAATCACTTTTTATCCATCTAGTTAAGCTTAAGGGCGGTACTAAGTGTATAATACTCTACCTAGAATATGTCTTATATATAGTTTATCTTGTTGATGCTATCCACTATGGATAAGCTTGTTGAGTTACATACTCTCTTGCATAGAGTTGCATAACCTATATTCTAGATAGCAACTGTTATTCTTGATATCCCGTCCTCTTTCTATATATTTGTCAATCATATTGTGAGTTTAGCAAATCCATTTTGACTATTGCATTGCACATTCTATATTTTAGTTAATCTCTTAACTTGTTGATATCAACCATCTATTCTAAGATCTTAGCTATTCCCATAAGAAATGTCACTAGCCTTTAATCTTAGACCAGCACAATACTATAGAGGCAAACTGACCCAAATAAGAATAGAAGATAGAATGGTGCCTTATTTGGATCAAAATAAAGAAACTAGAATTTGGTGCGTAACTAACTACCATATATAAAAATGGTTAGAATCTAAAATAATATCAATGTCTTTTAATGAAACATGACCAATATTTAAGTAAGCCGGTCAAAATTGGTCATAATTCAATATATTGACATACAAAAGCACATATTTTTAAATACTTGTCCGTGTGTGTGTGTGTGTGTGATTTAAAAAAAGGGTATTATGTCCTTGTAGGTGTGAATATATGATGATTATGTCAATTTAAGTGTTTTTAATTGGAATTCCTAGTAACAATAGCTAGCCTTCAATTTTTTAACAAATTATATTCATTGGTTTTAAATGTTATTCTTAAACATCAAATAGGTTAATAGGTTAAAGGCATATTTTTCCTAATAAAAAATTAATATTATTCAAGTCGCTTTTATATGTTATTAGAGTGTAAATTGTTTTTTTAATTCTTTAACAATTTAATCTTGTTATGTTTAAACAAAGTACGTCGTTCAACTTAAGCCACGTATAAACTAGATTTTTTTGTTATCATATTTTGGAGGAGGAGAAACATATGAAATTCAAACACCTTCACTTTCCTCTTTTTTAAATAGGAAACCCTTGTTTATATAAAAATTCACAATTTCCATCATCACTTGCTTGGTAAAATGGTGCAAGATGACTCCTTGCTACCAAGAATCCTTCCTTCTATCTTTATCCACAAACAAAGAATTATGAATTACGTTTTTCCTTAGAATATACAAGGAAATATGAGGTTGAAAAAGTGGATACTATATTTTAATTCAATATATATAATACAGCGCTTGTATTCATTATATCCTTAGCCATCATAATAAATAACCGCCTCTTGCAATCACTTAGGCAACTTCATATCTACTCTAACTTTTCATATGTTGTATGAATTTAATATATTTCTCCCCATAGTAATGCCAATAGCTCCAAATCCTTAACCGCCACAATATTACAAAGGTCGGGAAGCTTAACTTAGACAAGAATAGAAGAAAACGATTCTTTATTTGGATCAAAAGTAGGAAATTTGAGTTTTGTGCACAATTAAATAGCATCTAAAAACCAATCCTAAGACTGCAAAATGAAACCAATATATTATTTATAAAGCGTAATACAATTTTTTTTACAATTTATATGCTATCAAGAGGATCCTAAAATAGGGCTAAAATGCTTACGTTCTTTCTATTGTTGTTACCATTTTTTCTCTTTAACAAGTTTTTCAATCCCCTTTGGTTGGAGGTGATATATAAAAATTTTAATTTTTAGATTCATAACCTACCAAACTCTATTACTTTTAAATTCCTTCCGAGAAAAGGAATAGGATTTTTAAAGATGAGATTATTGTGCCAAATGTTAATTTGATAAAAAAAAAATTCACAACTCAATTATTTGTATCCTACAGTGTTTTTTACCCCCCTTGCTTCCTTTTTCTTTCCTTTCTAGATATCTTCCGCGGGTTTGGGGGTTTTTCAGAGCTTTTTGGTGGCTGGCAGCCTGTTATTACTATGTTTTATGTGGCTTCCCTCGATGCTCACTCTGATTCTTTTTTGGTGAGGGTTGTGTTTTTCTCTTTGTCCCTAGTCTCCCGGGACTTTTTCTAATCTGGGTTGTCCTCCTATATAGATGGAGGGGTTGTTTCTGTGTTGGACCGTGAAAGGAATGTTTGGGCTTTTGGGCTGCTCTCCTCCTGGCTTTTTTGAGGCGGCCATTTCTCCTATTGAAGTGGAGATTCGGTGGCTGGGAGTGGTCTGGCTTCTACTTGCTGCAAGAGGGTTTTCTAGGCTGTCGTTCTTCCTTCTTCCTTTTCCTATTGAGGCGGGCCTCTTTCCTATTGAGGTGGGGAGATGGAGTGAAGAGGCCTTTCGGTTGATGTTGTTGCTCGAGTTTCTCATTGATGTTACCTGTCATTTCATTCATAGGAGTCTTCACAGAAAGGTCTGGGTCTTCTTTGTCCCTACCTCCCAGTTTATTTTGTGAGTTGAGGGAGCCTATCAAACCCCTCCTGGATCTTTGGGGTTCAAGTGAATAATGTTCCGTTTTTTTGTTTTAGCTTATGGGAGCCTTGGAAATCCCATTTTCAAGTTTTGGGAGCCTTGTAGTTTTCAAGTGCCCAGTCTAGCAAGTTATTGTTTTTGGTAAGGATCAGGTTTTGGTAAAAACACTCTGTTGCTGGTTTTGGGAGCCAGTTCAAAACCCAGTTTGAAGGTTAGGGGAGTCTTTCAAAACCCTTTGTGTCTAGATAGGGATTGTATGGTTTTATGTTGTAATCTGGTGTTTATGAAAGTTATGTAAGTTATGGGTTTTCTGAGACACCCTTGGTGTCTGGTGAAGGTTAAGGGAGCCTTGTTAAAACCCTTGTGCACGAGATAAGTGTTGGACTTTTGTGTCGTGGTTGCGGTTTGGGATACTGGTTTACAAAGCTTATTTCTCTTGGCAGCGATGCACTGTGGATTCTAGATCTTGGTAAAATCTGAGGATTTTGGGTCCCTTCAAAACCTATTGTAAGGGGTTTCGGGTCCCCTCAAAACCTGTTTATCCTTAATCAAAAATAGTCAATTCAAGGGAAACTATTGTCAAATTTTGAGGCACTTCATTTATTCTTTCCCCTTGAGTCACCAGGATTTTGGTAAAACCCTACAACAATGAAACTTGAGTCTGTATCTCTCTCTTTATTTTCTTGACCTCATCTAATCTACAGCATGTGACATCCATTTGAACCTTGGATTATTTAATATCCGTCATCTTGAAAGGGCGGTCCAAATCAATGGTCATAATTTGGCAATCTAACATATTCCTATCTCTTAGATCATTCTCTGCTACATGCAAGCCTGCTCATAATACACCCGAATACAATCGTTTTTCTTCTTTATCGTAGACATAGTTCTAGCCTGTTTTTATTGATGGATGAGATTCTTCTTCTCTGAATAATTCATTCATGTCTAGAGGGAGTATCTGAAACTATTTCTTTGTATTCAATTTTGTGTTTGATCCAACCCACATTATCTATTATTTGCTCTATATGAAAGACTTCTTCCTCTTGTTGCATTGTTTCCTCCACTAGCACCTTTTTAATTGTTGGGAGAATAGTGTCTCAACCTTGCATTTACATATGGTTACTATCTATAGATAGTTTTTATTTGAGCACGAAATGCTGTGAATTTCTCCCTGAAGCTTCTAGTTGGATAGATAAGTATTCTGGTAAAGTTACGTCACAAGATCACAGCTATTTTTGAAGATATTAAAATTTCTGTTTTGGAGGGATCTAATGAAAGGTTTAAATGTGATTTTGAGGACTTTAGAGGATCCTAAATGCCTTGAAAAGTGGGTGTAAGAATCATAGGGGCATAGGGGCTTATGAGGCAATAGAGAACTTCGTGATCTTTTTGGCGCTTCAAACGGCTCATCAATCGGACACACAGTTCGCACGTTATGGCCTCCAGAAGTTTGTACTCCTGAAATAGGAAATATAATTTGTATTGGACACATAAATGAGCTATAAAAGGGAGGGACACGTGTTTATGTGTGTTGTAACACGTCATAGGGCATGTAGAAGGGAGATAAGGTCAGCTACACCTTATTGGGTGGTTTTTAGCCCATGGTTTTCTAATGTCGTTTGACGGTTTCCTGTATTGTATCTCCTATATATGAGGTGCGTGAGATAGAGGTTGAGTGTAAGAGTTTTTTGGCTATTGAGTTACCTCTGAATCTCTGAATAGTGGTACTCCTGCGAAGAGATTGCTCTGCAAGTATATTGTAATATGTTTTGATTGTAGAATAATATATTGGGCGGCTTTTGGAGTGTGGGGATTTTCTCCCGAAAGGGTTTTCCCCACGTAAATCACCATGTTATGGTTTGAATGTTATCGTATCTATTTTTGTTTTCTGTAACTGTTGTAAATATTGTTAAAAATTTTTCCATTACCCTCCTCTCAGGCTTAGTGTAGGAAGTTGTTCCGCTACTTAACTTCCTTACATTAATTGTAGGGGGAGTCTTAAGAAGAGATACATCTCTCATTGTTTCTTAAAACCGTCTATGTAGCATGATGATTAAGGGGAGTTTCAACTCCTCTTATTGATTCTAAGATCTATTTCTAAGATAGGACTTCTTCCTAGATTCCAATCACTTCATCCTCAACAGGAAATAAAACACGAACATATGCTTACATGAAGATTGATGCAAATTTTTGCTCCATGATGTCTAGATCTTGAAGGATTTCTAAATAATATGGTGGGATGACATTTCACGTTGATGCTTGAAGATCGTAGTGCTTGAAGATGTATGTGAATTGAATATGGTGGATGTGAAAATGAACTAGAAGACTTCTCTTATATAGTGTTCTCAAGGCATTTTCCTGATTAGGCTAACCTCCAATGGTCAAAGTAAGACATTACGATATGAAACCAACCAGTGGGAAGTGCACACAGACATTTTAAAATTTGGGACCTGTCTAGGGGGACAAGGGCACCTGGGACACCTTGTCTACCCAAAATAGGGTGACAAATCCACAGATGGTGTGCACTCAACAACTCGAGATAGAGATTCAAATCACCATCCAAGCAAGTGACTTTAGTTTCAAGGTAAAAGGCCAAAAACGGACATGGATAAGAGCTAAAATGGGTCACACTAAGGCAAGAGCACAAAAAGTGGTATAAATTGTATGGTGTTACAATTTATGATGCTATAGAAAGGTAAGTTGGATTTAGGGGAACTAATAGATGAACCACGGCACAAGGATGATCAAAAGCTTGATAATCCAAAAAACTTAATATTTCTCCAGTTTTTACCTTTTGACTTGGTAATCTGACTAGGACATGAACATCGGGACATGAAAATTTGGAAATCCTAACAAAATGGTCGTCATAATGCTTCAATTTAGTTATACAATCCATATTTATAAAATCCATTATATTTTTCATAAATGATATAGAAAGAAAACTTCTTTTCATCATAGTTTTTTCAATAAAACTTGAATAATTAATTTTGATGAAAAATAATATTACCATAACATGCAAATTTGAATATTTCTTACAAATAATTAAATATTATTAAATAATAAATAATAGTATCTAATAACCTAAAGAAACTTTTTAAAACAAACCAAAACCATGACTTAATAATAAGATTTCTCTTAATAATTCAAAGTGATATTTTTAACATTAGGATTGAGAAGTTGACCATGTCTACAAGAGGCTTGTGTTAATCTTCAAAGCACTTGAAACATTATTCTTTAAACGATGGTCATGCACAGGCAGCCACACTCTTCTTTTATTTATGTTTGAGACGTCTTGTGTATTGCACTTAATTGAGTTCCATTCCCCAGACTCTCTCGCATTAACTACATCGACTCATTATATGTATCTAGTCAAGTCTTGTAGTGTTGTTAGAATCTTGTAGGTCATCTTTGTTACGTTTAGAACATTTTATACTTTCTTAAGTAGATATTTTTTATAAAATAAATTGTAAAATTTGTTAAAAGCCTTTGTTTTATTTTACGAGGTATTTTAGTTAGATGGTTTAGTAAAACATTTGAATAAATTTTGTTGGCATGTTTACAGTTAAAGAAGTAGGTTGTCTTTATATTTCAAAAAGTATTTTTCTATAAATACACTTCTTTTGACATAAGTGGAATTGTAATTGATCGATACAATAACATACTTCATTCAATAACACATGAATTTCTTTGAAAATTGTCAAAATATTCTTGATATAATTTAAGAACCGTTACAAAAAATTTCATCAATTTACAAAATAACAGATTCTAGTCATTTGAAATAAGGTGGGTAACTGCACATTATCATGTCTGCAATTTTGTATTTTGTACGTTTATAGATGCAAAAATAAGCATCTATATATATGCTACATCAAAAAATATGCTAAAATAATTTCTTGTTATATAATTGAGGATCCTCTAGGGTTACTGTGGGCCCTAAGAACATTTCTATTTATCTTTTTACTTGGGATCTCGAAAAGAACAATGCATAGAGTCAACCTTATTTTGATTTTTACATATTTCTTTTATCAGAGATCAAAGGTATAGGATTGATCAAGAGTTTCATTATGTCATCCTTTGTACCCTTGAATGATGTTGAAAACCCATCAATGTCCCTCCATAAGAAAGCCACCCATCTATACATACAATCAAAATACACCTTTTTGCAGCATGTTGGTATATCTTTCTCATAAAATAAAAAATCTTTGGTTAACTCTTCCATGTGTAACTCGGTGAGAATGCTTGCATGCTCCAAAGCTTGCTCCATCGTGGTCCCAGGGTTATCTCTTATGTAACAATCTAGCCAAGAAGCATTCTCTCCATTTTCAAGTTGTTCCTTCAAAATGAAATATGCTCATTTAGAACAAGGATATATAAGTGATTTTTATTTTTAAAATCTACGATTCATGGATGATAAGATAGGTCTAGCTAAGTTTGGTCGATAAATACCTGAAAATCTTTGCAATCGTCGATTAATCTACAACCCAACATTACATCAAGCTCAATTTTTTTGATTCTTTCTAGAATATCATCAGGAAGAGACGTGTTAATTAACAGCATTGGAAACAGTGTGACCACAGGTACAGTTGAAGAGTCCAGGGCATTCTTTAAATATTCATCCAGAGTAGGGCGATAATCAGTAGCAATCCATTCTGCATCTTTGAATTCTGCCAAAATAAGATTTGTCCACTGCAATAGAATATATATGAAATACATTGTAAGATTTATGAGTATTTTACACAAAAACAATATATTTATTTATATTTTTCAACATCAAATGTTCGATACATAAATTTGATCTCGCGACTTACATATTCTTGCATCCACTTGCGTGCACGTGGACCATGTATTTTCTCTGCTTCATCAGCTAATTCCATGTATGTTTCATGAGTAAATTGCAAACAGATTTGCATAAATTTGGGAAAGCGATCCATCATAGACATATCCCAACTGAGTAAGGATGAAATGCAAGCAAATTAGTTATTTTGTTAAAGAAAAATGATAATCAAATAATATTTATATGATTCTCAATATATGAGGCTCCACAAATGAATAGAAAACACTATACTTACTTGATCACGGCTTCCTTAAAATGTATAAGCTCATCATAGGTTCCATAAGTGTCAAAAATGTCATCAATGACTGTAATTATGGTACCGAGCTTAGCATATCCAACTCGAGTTAGAGAGAATTCATGTTCATACAATCCACAGGCATATGCAAGATAATACTCCACATGTCGGTGTCGAAAGAAATTAAGCTTGTTTACACTTGCTTCAGTCCACCATCTACACATTATATCACCACATACATGTTATTCCAATACAATTAATACTGCAAGTACTCTAAATGACATAGTAAACTATTTTATTTAGTTAACACAATTTTCATTTGAAGATATATTACTTGGATATAATTTTGAGCTCAATCTGATGTTGAGCTTGTATTATGTTGAAATCTAATATTGCCGCTTCCAAAATAGTTTGACAAATCTCATTTGGAATCCTGAAAGAAAACATCATGTTCAAATAAAATAAGTTAGCTCAGATTTTCATCCTCTCTTGTCTATAACTATTAAGATCACACTCAAAATATGACTTCATGAACAATAAAATATGTTAGTAAAAGTAGAATATTTTATATTTGAGTTCTATCTAATCCAAGAAGATTTGACATATGCAAAACAAAACAGATGAATCTTCACATTTCAGGTACCTTAAAAAAATGTGTTTAGAAGAGAAAAGATTGATGTACTCACTTATAAACGCCCTCCATTGACATCCAAGAATCAACATCTTGTCTAAATATTTGTATGGAGCTCCATGCTTCCCATCGTGGATTTCTGGATCTCCAAGAAAATTTCAGAAAGTAATCAACCTGCAGATTTTAATGAAATGGACTACTTGTTAAATCTATACTGTGGAATAAAATAATTTTATAACAACTTAATGATGAAAATTGAATGCTGTACTTGCCTCTGTCAAAAGCTGGCTTTTCTCGTGGCTCTGTCCAAGAGTTTGTTGAAGGTATCGAGAGGCAAATGATTTAGCTTCTCTCAGAATTGTTTCTCCTGGAAAACAAATCTCTGCAGCTTGATATAAACTCAACACACTTCTTAATTCATTGTCGCCTTCTTCAACCGGTCGCGTCAAAACGAACTGTCCATTTTCATCTTGAAAATTTCTAAATACCTCTGCTTGGATCAAAACAAAATATTGTAAAATGTCAAATTATTTCAGAATACTTGTGATCTGATTAAATCGATAGCTATTGTTAGAATTGAAATAGCAAAGTTTAAAATAGAAACCTGGAGATACATGATATCCATTGAGGCGAAGAATTCGAAATCCCAAAGCGGTAGAGCGGAGATCTGCAGTGGAATTTTGAGTCCCCCATGAAATACCATTTACATTCCAATACCTGTTTAAAGAGATATAATCAGTACTAATCAAATGAAATCGGCAAGTAAGAGAAATGAATCAGAATGAATGGAAAAATGGAAGGCACGGCAGTACTTGTAAGTATAGTCAAGGAGCACTTTGATTTCCTTTTCAAAATATCGATGAATTCCTAATCGTTGCACAGCGTCAACTATGAAGAATCTCTGAAGCAGGTCAGAAGAGGAGGGACATATTTCTCCGTCTCCAAGCAGAGGATTGAATGCGTTTTCCTTGATCTGCTCAATCAAGCTCTCCACCCTCTCACGGTATGAAGCTTCCTGTTGATCAACAATTAAACAGGTTAAGTCAAAACAGAACAATGAAGATTGAGGTTGCAGATAAATCAAAACAGAACCGAATCTGAATGGATTGCAGATAAATCAAAATGAATGAATGAATGAGCAATTAAACAATTAAACAGCGACACCCACGTACCCCATATGGCGATGAAAGGGATTGGAGGAAATCGTCGTGCCAAACATTGGCATGATATTTGCCCATCCTTCGATCCACCGATTGCCCATCATTCTCTGAAATTTGACAACTTCGATCCACCAATTTCTCATTCTCTGAAATTTGACAAGTTGCTACTGCAGCCATTCTTTGTTTGTGAATAATAGAGAGTACAAGGGCAGAAAAAGAAGGAATGGGAAGAATGTGAGTGCAGAAAAGAAGGAATGGGAAGAATGTGATTGCAGTAAAGAAGGAATGGGAAGAGGTATTTATTGTAATGTAATGTTCAACGCTCGTGGTGATGGAAATTTGAAGGAAGGAAGTCAAAATTGGGCGTCTCAGAAAAATTGGGTCGCGTCAATGTTCAACGCTCGTGGTCATGTCATTTCGCAGCCAAATTTCAATGAAGTAATTTCACTCGTGGTCATGTGCGCAAAAACGAGACAGTATTAAATCGGGATATAGTTGGTAGAGAGTGCATGTATACATCTTGCTTTGTTTTTTTGCATGCTTTGCATTTACATTTTCGCACTGATTTTTTCATGCCTGATTTAAGTTTTTTTTATGCTAATCAATCATTAATTCTGAATTTTAATAAAGTTTTAATAAGCGGGCCTTTAATAAACAAATTTTAGAAAAAAAAAATCATTTTTTTTTGGTCGACAAAGGCAAAGCCATAGAACTTAAATTCACAAAAAGATAGGGGAGAGCATATCTCTCAAAATTTGAATGGAGGCAACTGCAACGGTTATGCTCTTGGCACACGACCCCGACCCCTTCTACGACCACGACCGCTTGGACGACCCCTGCTACGGCCCGGACCACTGCTCCCACCACTTTCAGAAACACTCGGCGTGACAACCTAAGATTCTCCACTCGGGAGAGGAGGGTCGATATGTTCTTCTTCCTGAAGGAAGCCATCAAGAATTGCATACTCTTCAAGTCCTCCTTATTATGGTCTCCAGGCTGATTAGGGAGGATTCTCCACTTCAAATAGTCTACTACCGTTGAAACATTTTGCCTGTACTTTCTCCTGGCAGGGCCTTTTACGTCCAGAAGGAGATGATAGAAGGTGACATTTTCTGCTTCTCCATGGGTAGCCTCAATATCTGTAAGCCTCGAGACACTCGATGACATTTTCTCCTTCTTCATGGGTAGCCTCAATATCTGCAAGCCGCGGAACAGTCGAACCAGGTAGGGCATAATATAAGACCTTGTCAAGTCCACCTAATAGTTCAGGCTCAAAGAGCTCGGAGGCCAAGGCAGAGGTGATACCTTCAGAGAACCCTGCATCAAGAACAGTACCCATGAACCGAGAGGAAATCTACGTGTTATCCTTGTAGAATTCCTTTCTATCCTGGTGACCTTGACCCAATATCATTTTTGTTGCGATGAGAACGAGAGGGTTAACCGTGCGGAGCAAGCGCTTGAGTCCGAGGTCTGTTATTTCCTTGAAGCAACATTGATGAACATGACTAGAAAGAGAGATTTGCGTTTCAACCCCAAGGCAAAGAATGGGGTGTGAAGATAGATTGATAACAATCCTGGAAGGAGGCTCCGCCATTGCCAATTCTGAAGCAAAGAAACCTTGCAGAAAAAACAAGAAAGTCGAGCAACCTGCAAGGAATGGGTTACGAAAAAAGACGAATCGAATTGTTGAAGAGTGTGAAATTCCTTCAATTAAGATGGAAATTATTCCACTCGAGAGAAGTTTGCCGCCTTCATTATTGGATTGTATTATAGGGCCTAGCCAACCTGCGAGCATATGCAAACTTCTTCTCTTTGCCCTTAGATACGCCTCGACAACCTCAAAATGGAGATGCCATCATGACATAAAATTGATTAACACATCAAATCATTTAAAGTTGTTCGCTTTAAGCTCATTCTCATCCAACTTTTCTTTCTAACCTCATAGTCATCCGAGCAAACTACCTAGTAATCCTCCATAAGATAAGGCGAGTGGCAACTGTTGTTAATGAATTCGAAGATGAAGAGATTTTTCTATATTTAGAGGGGGGATTCCATACAAGGTTTTCAAATCAAAATTTTTAAAGCTATCTACCAATCATAATTTTGAGCATCTAGAGTATCCTAGAGGTACTTGTGTAGTGGTTTCTTTGAATCTAAGCTTAATCCTGTTGTAGAGTAAGGATTCATCACCACTTCTTCATCAATAGTTGCAACATGTGCCTTTTGAGTTTGAAATAATTGGCTAGGAAGTTTTTCCCAATGGATTTTCTCCTTTTGCTATTGGTTTTAATTTGGTACATCATTAGTCTTTGTTCCAAGACTCAAATCACCTTTTATCAATCTAGTTACGCTTAAGGGCGGCACTAATTAAGTTGTGATATTCTACCTAGAATATTTCTTCTACATAATTTTTTTCTTGTTGATGTTGTCGACTATGGATAAGCTTGTTGAGGTGTACTTTCTTGCATAGAGTTTCATAACCCATATTCTAGTGAGCAACTGTTATTCTTGCTAGCCCATCCTCTTGCTGATATATTTGTCAATCATGTTGTGATTTTAGCAAATCCATTTTGACTATTGCATTGCACATTCTATATTTTAGTTAATCCCTTAACTTGTTGATATTAACAATCTATTCTAAGATCTTGGCTATTCCTACAAGAAATGTCAATAGCCTAGATAATCTTAAAATGCCACAATAATATAGAGGCAAGCAAGCTTAACCCAAATAAGAATAGAAGAGGATGGTACAGGAGCTTATTTGGATCAAAATAAAGAAACTAGAATTTGGTGCTTAACTAACTACCATCTAAAAACAAACTGTGAGAATCTAAAATAATATCAACGTCTTTTAATGAAACATGACCAATATTTAAGTAAATCGGTCAAAATTGACCACAATTCATATGTTAAGCATATATTTTCAAATTCTTCTCCATACGTGTCTGTGTGTGTGTGTGTGTGTGTGTGATATTTTAAAAAAGGGTATTTTGTCCTTGTAGGCGTGAATATATGATGATTATGCCAATTTAAGTGTTTTGAATCGGAATCCCTAGTAACAATAGTTAGCCTTCAATTTTTTAACAAATTATATTCATTGGTTTTAAACGTTATTCTTAAACACCAAATAGGTTAATAGGTTAAAGGTATATTCTTGCTAATAAAAATATTAAAATTGCTTGCCACTTTTATATGTTATTAGAGTTTAAATTGGTTTTTATTCTTTAACAATTTAATCCCGTTACATGTTTAAATAAAGTATGTAGGAGCTTAAGATGTATAAACTAATTTTGTTTGTATCATATTTTGGGGGAGGAGAAACATATGAAATTCAAACACCTTCACCTTCCTCTTTTTTAAATAGAAAATCCTTATTTATATAAAAATTCACAATTTCCATCCTCACTTGCTTGGTAAAATGGTGCAAGATGACTCATTGCCACAAAGAATCCTTTCTTCTATCTTTATCCACAAATAAAGAGTTATGACTTACATTTTTCCTTAGAATATACAAAGAAATATGAAATTCAAAAAGTGGAGCCTGTATTTTAATTGAATATATATAATATAGCACTTTGTATTCATTATATCCTTAGCCATCATAATAAATAACCACCTCTTGCAATCACTTAGGCAACTTCATATCTACTCTTATTTTTCATATGTTGTATAAATTTAATATATTGCTCCTCATAGTAATGCCAATAGCTCCCAATCCTTAACCGCCACAATATTACAAAGCTAAGGAAGCTTAACTCAAACAAGAATAGAAGAGAATGATTGTTTATTTGGATCAAACGTAGGAAATTTGAGTTTTGTGCACAATTAAATAGCATCTAAAAAATGAAACCAGTATTTTTTATAAAGTGTTATAAATAGTTAAATAACTCATTCAAATTTGGCCATAATCCATTGCATTAACATATAAAAGAATATTTTTTCAAATTCTTATACATATATGTACAAAATCCTCATATTTAATTATATACAATTTTTTGTACAATTTATATGCTATTAAGAGGATCCCAAAATAGAGCAAAAATGCTTATCTTGTTTCTAGTGTCCTTACCATTTTTTCTCTTCAACATGTTTTTCAATCCCCTTTAGTTAGAGGTGATATATAAAATTCTAAATTTTAAGATTCATAACCTGCCAAGCTCTATTACTTTTAAATTCGTTCCAAGAAAAAGAATAGGATTTTTAAAGCTTTTTGTGTCAAAGATTAATTCAACAAAAAAAATCATAACTCGATTATTTGTATCCTATCCTAATTAATAGGGATTGTATGACCATCTAACACAATGCTATCAAAAGGACATAAATGTGAAAGTAATTTAAATTTTTGGTTGTTTGAATTTAATTGTTGTCATTGCATCAAGTGATATATTTGACAAGTGATATCCTATGATGAAATGCATTATGAAGACTATTACAAATGGTTCTTTCTAGTGGTGTTCACCAAGGGAGGTTTGGTGTGTGAGACAAAGACCAATCGTTAGAGGTGGTTCCAAAACAAAGGAAGAGGAAGGTGTCATAGGAGAAATCTATGGTGGATTTTATGAAGTACATGGACAAAGAGATTAAAGGTTCTTTGAGAAGTTGGATGGTCATAATTTGGGAAATCTCTAATGGTTTAGATAGGTCCACTGACATATGTATTCACGACGCATTGTATAAGATTCTTTTTGATTTAGCATACAATTTCAAGCATTGGAACACCTTTGAAATTGTACAATCATTAAATTTGTTGGATATTGATGCTGCTAGGACATGTTGTTCTCATTGATGTCAACATAATCCTGTGTTTTGGTGTTGCAGGAAGTTGTTTGGTGATCCGATGTCTGCAGTGAGTTGGTCTGGTGGTTGGGATGCTGAATCAACTAGAGATACTTCATTTATTCCATGATTCTATGTGGCGATTTGGTCGAGTTGTGGATTATGGCATAAAGACTATTCTTCTGTGCTCTATAGTTGGCAGAGTCCGGTATTTGATCCGTTGTGCTCCGATATGATCACATTTTTGGTTGCGGATCTGGGAGAGTATTTTGGATGTTAATATGTATCTTCATTTCAAATGGTTCATGATTTAGTGCTCCGCAAGTTATCTTTCTAGTCTGAATTATTGCTGATAAGTGTTCTTGAGTATTAGCGTGTTGATCGATGAAGATTTGAATAAAGATGGAGATGAAGGGTCGCGTCAATGTTCAACGCTCGTGGTCATGTCATTTCGCAGCCAAATTTCAATGAAGTAATTTCACTCATGGTCATGTGCGCAAATACGAGACAGTATTTAATTGGGATAGTTGGTAGAGAGTGCGTGTATACGTCTTGCTTTATTTTTTTCATTTCTTTGCATTTACATTTTCTCACTGATTTTTTCATGCCTGTTCTTTTCTCGAGATTTAATTTTTTTATTCCTTTTAAAAACTTTTTATGCTAATCAATCATTACACGATAAAGTTTCAAAATCAAGGGAAATTTTAGGGTATTATAATCAGTGAATTTTAATAAATTTTTAATGATTGTGTCTTTATTAAGTAAATTTTAGAAAAAAAGTCATTTGATCATCAAGTTTTGTATAATTTTTTAAACTAGCGATTAATAAGGGCTAGTGGCTCTAGTCATTTTGACAGTATACCAACTCAAGGGTGTCGTGAATGGTTATCCACTTCAAAGCATATCCTTGCAAAGCAAAATCTTTTTATATTTAGATTATAAGCTTCTATATCTAGAGACCAAGCACCTATATATTAAACCCTTGAATTAAGTTCACCAATGTAGGCTACGTACCAACCATAATTTTGAGCATCCGAGAGTATCCTAAAGTTACTTGTGTAGCGGTTTCTTTGAATCTGAACAAGTAATCTTGTTTTGAGTAAAGATTCATCCACAAATTTCTCAGTCTTGGGAATTCGACAAATTGCTTCTACAACCATTCTTTCTATGTTGCTATTTTTCAAATATCCAATGCCTCTGATAATAGACTATGACAATGGTTATTATCATTTAAAGCTATCTACATTCAGATTATCTTTCTCACCTCATAGCCATCTGAGCAGACTGCCTAGTAATCCTCCATAAGATAAGGAGAGTGGCATTTGTTGTTAATTAATTCAAAGATGAAGAGATTTTTCTACATTTAGAGGGGGAATTCCATACAAGGTTTTCAAATAAAAAATTTTAAAGTTGTGTACCAATCTTAATTTTAAGAATCCGAGAGTATCATAGAGGTACTTGTGGAGTGTTTTCTTTGAATTTGAACTTAATCTTGTTGTAGAGCAAGGATTCATCACCAGTTCTTCATCAATAGTTGCAACATGTTCCTTTTGAGTTTGAAATAATTGGCTAGAAGGTTTTTCCCAATGGATTTTCTCCTTTTCCTATTAGTTTTAAGTTGGTACATCATTAGTCTTTGATCCAACACCCAAATCACTTTTTATCCATCT
The DNA here is from genome assembly GCF_030272615.1 of Cryptomeria japonica. Classification (NCBI taxonomy): domain Eukaryota; kingdom Viridiplantae; phylum Streptophyta; class Pinopsida; order Cupressales; family Cupressaceae; genus Cryptomeria; species Cryptomeria japonica. Next base: position 19,589 of record NW_026729747.1, on the reverse strand, counting down.
AGTTAAGCTTAAGGGCGGTACTAAGTGTATAATACTCTACCTAGAATATGTCTTATATATAGTTTATCTTGTTGATGCTATCCACTATGGATAAGCTTGTTGAGTTACATACTCTCTTGCATAGAGTTGCATAACCTATATTCTAGATAGCAACTGTTATTCTTGATATCCCGTCCTCTTTCTATATATTTGTCAATCATATTGTGAGTTTAGCAAATCCATTTTGACTATTGCATTGCACATTCTATATTTTAGTTAATCTCTTAACTTGTTGATATCAACCATCTATTCTAAGATCTTAGCTATTCCCATAAGAAATGTCACTAGCCTTTAATCTTAGACCAGCACAATACTATAGAGGCAAACTGACCCAAATAAGAATAGAAGATAGAATGGTGCCTTATTTGGATCAAAATAAAGAAACTAGAATTTGGTGCGTAACTAACTACCATATATAAAAATGGTTAGAATCTAAAATAATATCAATGTCTTTTAATGAAACATGACCAATATTTAAGTAAGCCGGTCAAAATTGGTCATAATTCAATATATTGACATACAAAAGCACATATTTTTAAATACTTGTCCGTGTGTGTGTGTGTGTGTGATTTAAAAAAAGGGTATTATGTCCTTGTAGGTGTGAATATATGATGATTATGTCAATTTAAGTGTTTTTAATTGGAATTCCTAGTAACAATAGCTAGCCTTCAATTTTTTAACAAATTATATTCATTGGTTTTAAATGTTATTCTTAAACATCAAATAGGTTAATAGGTTAAAGGCATATTTTTCCTAATAAAAAATTAATATTATTCAAGTCGCTTTTATATGTTATTAGAGTGTAAATTGTTTTTTTAATTCTTTAACAATTTAATCTTGTTATGTTTAAACAAAGTACGTCGTTCAACTTAAGCCACGTATAAACTAGATTTTTTTGTTATCATATTTTGGAGGAGGAGAAACATATGAAATTCAAACACCTTCACTTTCCTCTTTTTTAAATAGGAAACCCTTGTTTATATAAAAATTCACAATTTCCATCATCACTTGCTTGGTAAAATGGTGCAAGATGACTCCTTGCTACCAAGAATCCTTCCTTCTATCTTTATCCACAAACAAAGAATTATGAATTACATTTTTCCTTAGAATATACAAGGAAATATGAAGTTGAAAAAGTGGATACTATATTTTAATTCAATATATATAATACAGCGCTTGTATTCATTATATCCTTAGCCATCATAATAAATAACCGCCTCTTGCAATCACTTAGGCAACTTCATATCTACTCTAACTTTTCATATGTTGTATGAATTTAATATATTTCTCCCCATAGTAATGCCAATAGCTCCAAATCCTTAACCGCCACAATATTACAAAGGTCGGGAAGCTTAACTTAGACAAGAATAGAAGAAAACGATTCTTTATTTGGATCAAAAGTAGGAAATTTGAGTTTTGTGCACAATTAAATAGCATCTAAAAACCAATCCTAAGATTGCAAAATGAAACCAATATATTATTTATAAAGCGTAATACAATTTTTTTTACAATTTATATGCTATCAAGAGGATCCTAAAATAGGGCTAAAATGCTTACGTTCTTTCTATTGTTGTTACCATTTTTTCTCTTTAACAAGTTTTTCAATCCCCTTTGGTTGGAGGTGATATATAAAAATTTTAATTTTTAGATTCATAACCTACCAAACTCTATTACTTTTAAATTCCTTCCGAGAAAAGGAATAGGATTTTTAAAGATGAGATTATTGTGCCAAATGTTAATTTGATAAAAAAAAAATTCACAACTCAATTATTTGTATCCTACAGTGTTTTTTACCCCCCTTGCTTCCTTTTTCTTTCCTTTCTAGATATCTTCCGCGGGTTTGGGGGTTTTTCAGAGCTTTTTGGTGGCTGGCAGCCTGTTATTACTATGTTTTATGTGGCTTCCCTCGATGCTCACTCTGATTCTTTTTTGGTGAGGGTTGTGTTTTTCTCTTTGTCCCTAGTCTCCCGGGACTTTTTCTAATCTGGGTTGTCCTCCTATATAGATGGAGGGGTTGTTTCTGTGTTGGACCGTGAAAGGAATGTTTGGGCTTTTGGGCTGCTCTCCTCCTGGCTTTTTTGAGGCGGCCATTTCTCCTATTGAAGTGGAGATTCGGTGGCTGGGAGTGGTCTGGCTTCTACTTGCTGCAAGAGGGTTTTCTAGGCTGTCGTTCTTCCTTCTTCCTTTTCCTATTGAGGCGGGCCTCTTTCCTATTGAGGTGGGGAGATGGAGTGAAGAGGCCTTTCGGTTGATGTTGTTGCTCGAGTTTCTCATTGATGTTACCTGTCATTTCATTCATAGGAGTCTTCACAGAAAGGTCTGGGTCTTCTTTGTCCCTACCTCCCAGTTTATTTTGTGAGTTGAGGGAGCCTATCAAACCCCTCCTGGATCTTTGGGGTTCAAGTGAATAATGTTCCGTTTTTTTGTTTTAGCTTATGGGAGCCTTGGAAATCCCATTTTCAAGTTTTGGGAGCCTTGTAGTTTTCAAGTGCCCAGTCTAGCAAGTTATTGTTTTTGGTAAGGATCACGTTTTGGTAAAAACACTCTGTTGCTGGTTTTGGGAGCCAGTTCAAAACCCAGTTTGAAGGTTAGGGGAGTCTTTCAAAACCCTTTGTGTCTAGATAGGGATTGTATGGTTTTATGTTGTAATCTGGTGTTTATGAAAGTTATGTAAGTTATGGGTTTTCTGAGACACCCTTGGTGTCTGGTGAAGGTTAAGGGAGCCTTGTTAAAACCCTTGTGCACGAGATAAGTGTTGGACTTTTGTGTCGTGGTTGCGGTTTGGGATACTGGTTTACAAAGCTTATTTCTCTTGGCAGCGATGCACTGTGGATTCTAGATCTTGGTAAAATCTGAGGATTTTGGGTCCCTTCAAAACCTATTGTAAGGGGTTTCGGGTCCCCTCAAAACCTGTTTATCCTTAATCAAAAATAGTCAATTCAAGGGAAACTATTGTCAAATTTTGAGGCACTTCATTTATTCTTTCCCCTTGAGTCACCAGGATTTTGGTAAAACCCTACAACAATGAAACTTGAGTCTGTATCTCTCTCTTTATTTTCTTGACCTCATCTAATCTACAGCATGTGACATCCATTTGAACCTTGGATTATTTAATATCCGTCATCTTGAAAGGGCGGTCCAAATCAATGGTCATAATTTGGCAATCTAACATATTCCTATCTCTTAGATCATTCTCTGCTACATGCAAGCCTGCTCATAATACACCCGAATACAATCGTTTTTCTTCTTTATCGTAGACATAGTTCTAGCCTGTTTTTATTGATGGATGAGATTCTTCTTCTCTGAATAATTCATTCATGTCTAGAGGGAGTATCTGAAACTATTTCTTTGTATTCAATTTTGTGTTTGATCCAACCCACATTATCTATTATTTGCTCTATATGAAAGACTTCTTCCTCTTGTTGCATTGTTTCCTCCACTAGCACCTTTTTAATTGTTGGGAGAATAGTGTCTCAACCTTGCATTTACATATGGTTACTATCTATAGATAGTTTTTATTTGAGCACGAAATGCTGTGAATTTCTCCCTGAAGCTTCTAGTTGGATAGATAAGTATTCTGGTAAAGTTACGTCACAAGATCACAGCTATTTTTGAAGATATTAAAATTTCTGTTTTGGAGGGATCTAATGAAAGGTTTAAATGTGATTTTGAGGACTTTAGAGGATCCTAAATGCCTTGAAAAGTGGGTGTAAGAATCATAGGGGCATAGGGGCTTATGAGGCAATAGAGAACTTCGTGATCTTTTTGGCGCTTCAAACGGCTCATCAATCGGACACACAGTTCGCACGTTATGGCCTCCAGAAGTTTGTACTCCTGAAATAGGAAATATAATTTGTATTGGACACATAAATGAGCTATAAAAGGGAGGGACACGTGTTTATGTGTGTTGTAACACGTCATAGGGCATGTAGAAGGGAGATAAGGTCAGCTACACCTTATTGGGTGGTTTTTAGCCCATGGTTTTCTAATGTCGTTTGACGGTTTCCTGTATTGTATCTCCTATATATGAGGTGCGTGAGATAGAGGTTGAGTGTAAGAGTTTTTTGGCTATTGAGTTACCTCTGAATCTCTGAATAGTGGTACTCCTGCGAAGAGATTGCTCTGCAAGTATATTGTAATATGTTTTGATTGTAGAATAATATATTGGGCGGCTTTTGGAGTGTGGGGATTTTCTCCCGAAAGGGTTTTCCCCACGTAAATCACCATGTTATGGTTTGAATGTTATCGTATCTATTTTTGTTTTCTGTAACTGTTGTAAATATTGTTAAAAATTTTTCCATTACCCTCCTCTCAGGCTTAGTGTAGGAAGTTGTTCCGCTACTTAACTTCCTTACATTAATTGTAGGGGGAGTCTTAAGAAGAGATACATCTCTCATTGTTTCTTAAAACCGTCTATGTAGCATGATGATTAAGGGGAGTTTCAACTCCTCTTATTGATTCTAAGATCTATTTCTAAGATAGGACTTCTTCCTAGATTCCAATCACTTCATCCTCAACAGGAAATAAAACACGAACATATGCTTACATGAAGATTGATGCAAATTTTTGCTCCATGATGTCTAGATCTTGAAGGATTTCTAAATAATATGGTGGGATGACATTTCACGTTGATGCTTGAAGATCGTAGTGCTTGAAGATGTATGTGAATTGAATATGGTGGATGTGAAAATGAACTAGAAGACTTCTCTTATATAGTGTTCTCAAGGCATTTTCCTGATTAGGCTAACCTCCAATGGTCAAAGTAAGACATTACGATATGAAACCAACCAGTGGGAAGTGCACACAGACATTTTAAAATTTGGGACCTGTCTAGGGGGACAAGGGCACCTGGGACACCTTGTCTACCCAAAATAGGGTGACAAATCCAAAGATGGTGTGCACTCAACAACTCGAGATAGAGATTCAAATCACCATCCAAGCAAGTGACTTTAGTTTCAAGGTAAAAGGCCAAAAACGGACATGGATAAGAGCTAAAATGGGTCACACTAAGGCAAGAGCACAAAAAGTGGTATAAATTGTATGGTGTTACAATCTATGATGCTATAGAAAGGTAAGTTGGATTTAGGGGAACTAATAGATGAACCACGGCACAAGGATGATCAAAAGCTTGATAATCCAAAAAACTTAATATTTCTCCAGTTTTTACCTTTTGACTTGGTAATCTGACTAGGACATGAACATCGGGACATGAAAATTTGGAAATCCTAACAAAATGGTCGTCATAATGCTTCAATTTAGTTATACAATCCATATTTATAAAATCCATTATATTTTTCATAAATGATATAGAAAGAAAACTTCTTTTCATCATAGTTTTTTCAATAAAACTTGAATAATTAATTTTGATGAAAAATAATATTACCATAACATGCAAATTTGAATATTTCTTACAAATAATTAAATATTATTAAATAATAAATAATAGTATCTAATAACCTAAAGAAACTTTTTAAAACAAACCAAAACCATGACTTAATAATAAGATTTCTCTTAATAATTCAAAGTGATATTTTTAACATTAGGATTGAGAAGTTGACCATGTCTACAAGAGGCTTGTGTTAATCTTCAAAGCACTTGAAACATTATTCTTTAAACGATGGTCATGCACAGGCAGCCACACTCTTCTTTTATTTATGTTTGAGACGTCTTGTGTATTGCACTTAATTGAGTTCCATTCCCCAGACTCTCTCGCATTAACTACATCGACTCATTATATGTATCTAGTCAAGTCTTGTAGTGTTGTTAGAATCTTGTAGGTCATCTTTGTTACGTTTAGAACATTTTATACTTTCTTAAGTAGATATTTTTTATAAAATAAATTGTAAAATTTGTTAAAAGCCTTTGTTTTATTTTACGAGGTATTTTAGTTAGATGGTTTAGTAAAACATTTGAATAAATTTTGTTGGCATGTTTACAGTTAAAGAAGTAGGTTGTCTTTATATTTCAAAAAGTATTTTTCTATAAATACACTTCTTTTGACATAAGTGGAATTGTAATTGATCGATACAATAACATACTTCATTCAATAACACATGAATTTCTTTGAAAATTGTCAAAATATTCTTGATATAATTTAAGAACCGTTACAAAAAATTTCATCAATTTACAAAATAACAGATTCTAGTCATTTGAAATAAGGTGGGTAACTGCACATTATCATGTCTGCAATTTTGTATTTTGTACGTTTATAGATGCAAAAATAAGCATCTATATATATGCTACATCAAAAAATATGCTAAAATAATTTCTTGTTATATAATTGAGGATCCTCTAGGGTTACTGTGGGCCCTAAGAACATTTCTATTTGTCTTTTTACTTGGGATCTCGAAAAGAACAATGCATAGAGTCAACCTTATTTTGATTTTTACATATTTCTTTTATCAGAGATCAAAGGTATAGGATTGATCAAGAGTTTCATTATGTCATCCTTTGTACCCTTGAATGATGTTGAAAACCCATCAATGTCCCTCCATAAGAAAGCCACCCATCTATACATACAATCAAAATACACCTTTTTGCAGCATGTTGGTATATCTTTCTCATAAAATAAAAAATCTTTGGTTAACTCTTCCATGTGTAACTCGGTGAGAATGCTTGCATGCTCCAAAGCTTGCTCCATCGTGGTCCCAGGGTTATCTCTTATGTAACAATCTAGCCAAGAAGCATTCTCTCCATTTTCAAGTTGTTCCTTCAAAATGAAATATGCTCATTTAGAACAAGGATATATAAGTGATTTTTATTTTTAAAATCTACGATTCATGGATGATAAGATAGGTCTAGCTAAGTTTGGTCGATAAATACCTGAAAATCTTTGCAATCGTCGATTAATCTACAACCCAACATTACATCAAGCTCAATTTTTTTGATTCTTTCTAGAATATCATCAGGAAGAGACGTGTTAATTAACAGCATTGGAAACAGTGTGACCACAGGTACAGTTGAAGAGTCCAGGGCATTCTTTAAATATTCATCCAGAGTAGGGCGATAATCAGTAGCAATCCATTCTGCATCTTTGAATTCTGCCAAAATAAGATTTGTCCACTGCAATAGAATATATATGAAATACATTGTAAGATTTATGAGTATTTTACACAAAAACAATATATTTATTTATATTTTTCAACATCAAATGTTCGATACATAAATTTGATCTCGCGACTTACATATTCTTGCATCCACTTGCGTGCACGTGGACCATGTATTTTCTCTGCTTCATCAGCTAATTCCATGTATGTTTCATGAGTAAATTGCAAACAGATTTGCATAAATTTGGGAAAGCGATTTATCATAGACATATCCCAACTGAGTAAGGATGAAATGCAAGCAAATTAGTTATTTTGTTAAAGAAAAATGATAATCAAATAATATTTATATGATTCTCAATATATGAGGCTCCACAAATGAATAGAAAACACTATACTTACTTGATCACGGCTTCCTTAAAATGTATAAGCTCATCATAGGTTCCATAAGTGTCAAAAATGTCATCAATGACTGTAATTATGGTACCGAGCTTAGCATATCCAACTCGAGTTAGAGAGAATTCATGTTCATACAATCCACAGGCATATGCAAGATAATACTCCACATGTCGGTGTCGAAAGAAATTAAGCTTGTTTACACTTGCTTCAGTCCACCATCTACACATTATATCACCACATACATGTTATTCCAATATAATTAATACTGCAAGTACTCTAAATGACATAGTAAACTATTTTATTTAGTTAACACAATTTTCATTTGAAGATATATTACTTGGATATAATTTTGAGCTCAATCTGATGTTGAGCTTGTATTATGTTGAAATCTAATATTGCCGCTTCCAAAATAGTTTGACAAATCTCATTTGGAATCCTGAAAGAAAACATCATGTTCAAATAAAATAAGTTAGCTCAGATTTTCATCCTCTCTTGTCTATAACTATTAAGATCACACTCAAAATATGACTTCATGAACAATAAAATATGTTAGTAAAAGTAGAATATTTTATATTTGAGTTCTATCTAATCCAAGAAGATTTGACATATGCAAAACAAAACAGATGAATCTTCACATTTCAGGTACCTTAAAAAAATGTGTTTAGAACAGAAAAGATTGATGTACTCACTTATAAACGCCCTCCATTGACATCCAAGAATCAACATCTTGTCTAAATATTTGTATGGAGCTCCATGCTTCCCATCGTGGATTTCTGGATCTCCAAGAAAATTTCAGAAAGTAATCAACCTGCAGATTTTAATGAAATGGACTACTTGTTAAATCTATACTGTGGAATAAAATAATTTTATAACAACTTAATGATGAAAATTGAATGCTGTACTTGCCTCTGTCAAAAGCTGGCTTTTCTCGTGGCTCTGTCCAAGAGTTTGTTGAAGGTATCGAGAGGCAAATGATTTAGCTTCTCTCAGAATTGTTTCTCCTGGAAAACAAATCTCTGCAGCTTGATATAAACTCAACACACTTCTTAATTCATTGTCGCCTTCTTCAACCGGTCGCGTCAAAACGAACTGTCCATTTTCATCTTGAAAATTTCTAAATACCTCTGCTTGGATCAAAACAAAATATTGTAAAATGTCAAATTATTTCAGAATACTTGTGATCTGATTAAATCGATAGCTATTGTTAGAATTGAAATAGCAAAGTTTAAAATAGAAACCTGGAGATACATGATATCCATTGAGGCGAAGAATTCGAAATCCCAAAGCGGTAGAGCGGAGATCTGCAGTGGAATTTTGAGTCCCCCATGAAATACCATTTACATTCCAATACCTGTTTAAAGAGATATAATCAGTACTAATCAAATGAAATCGGCAAGTAAGAGAAATGAATCAGAATGAATGGAAAAATGGAAGGCACGGCAGTACTTGTAAGTATAGTCAAGGAGCACTTTGATTTCCTTTTCAAAATATCGATGAATTCCTAATCGTTGCACAGCGTCAACTATGAAGAATCTCTGAAGCAGGTCAGAAGAGGAGGGACATATTTCTCCGTCTCCAAGCAGAGGATTGAATGCGTTTTCCTTGATCTGCTCAATCAAGCTCTCCACCCTCTCACGGTATGAAGCTTCCTGTTGATCAACAATTAAACAGGTTAAGTCAAAACAGAACAATGAAGATTGAGGTTGCAGATAAATCAAAACAGAACCGAATCTGAATGGATTGCAGATAAATCAAAATGAATGAATGAATGAGCAATTAAACAATTAAACAGCGACACCCACGTACCCCATATGGCGATGAAAGGGATTGGAGGAAATCGTCGTGCCAAACATTGGCATGATATTTGCCCATCCTTCGATCCACCGATTGCCCATCATTCTCTGAAATTTGACAACTTCGATCCACCAATTTCTCATTCTCTGAAATTTGACAAGTTGCTACTGCAGCCATTCTTTGTTTGTGAATAATAGAGAGTACAAGGGCAGAAAAAGAAGGAATGGGAAGAATGTGAGTGCAGAAAAGAAGGAATGGGAAGAATGTGATTGCAGTAAAGAAGGAATGGGAAGAGGTATTTATTGTAATGTAATGTTCAACGCTCGTGGTGATGGAAATTTGAAGGAAGGAAGTCAAAATTGGGCGTCTCAGAAAAATTGGGTCGCGTCAATGTTCAACGCTCGTGGTCATGTCATTTCGCAGCCAAATTTCAATGAAGTAATTTCACTCGTGGTCATGTGCGCAAAAACGAGACAGTATTAAATCGGGATATAGTTGGTAGAGAGTGCATGTATACATCTTGCTTTGTTTTTTTGCATGCTTTGCATTTACATTTTCGCACTGATTTTTTCATGCCTGATTTAAGTTTTTTTTATGCTAATCAATCATTAATTCTGAATTTTAATAAAGTTTTAATAAGCGGGCCTTTAATAAACAAATTTTAGAAAAAAAAAATCATTTTTTTTTGGTCGACAAAGGCAAAGCCATAGAACTTAAAATCACAAAAAGATAGGGGAGAGCATATCTCTCAAAATTTGAATGGAGGCAACTGCAACGGTTATGCTCTTGGCACACGACCCCGACCCCTTCTACGACCACGACCGCTTGGACGACCCCTGCTACGGCCCGGACCACTGCTCCCACCACTTTCAGAAACACTCGGCGCGACAACCTAAGATTCTCCACTCGGGAGAGGAGGGTCGATATGTTCTTCTTCCTGAAGGAAGCCATCAAGAATTGCATACTCTTCAAGTCCTCCTTATTATGGTCTCCAGGCTGATTAGGGAGGATTCTCCACTTCAAATAGTCTACAACCGTTGAAACATTTTGCCTGTACTTTCTCCTGGCAGGCCCTTTTACGTCCAGAAGGAGATGATAGAAGGTGACATTTTCTGCTTCTCCATGGGTAGCCTCAATATCTGTAAGCCTCGAGACACTCGATGACATTTTCTCCTTCTTCATGGGTAGCCTCAATATCTGCAAGCCGCGGAACACTCGAACCAGGTAGGGCATAATATAAGACCTTGTCAAGTCCACCTAATAGTTCAGGCTCAAAGAGCTCGGAGGCCAAGGTAGAGGTGATACCTTCCGAGAACCCTGCATCAACAACAGTACCCATGAACCGAGAGGAAATCTACGTGTTATCCTTGTAGAATTCCTTTCTATCCTGGTGACCTTGACCCAATATCATTTTTGTTGCGATGAGAACGAGAGGGTTAACCGTGCGGAGCAAGCACTTGAGTCCGAGGTCTGTTATTTCCTTGAAGCAACATTGATGAACAAGGCTAGAAAGAGAGATTTGCGTTTCAACCCCAAGGCAAAGAATGGGGTGTGAAGATAGATTGATAACAATCCTGGAAGGAGGCTCCGCCATTGCCAATTCTGAAGCAAAGAAACCTTGCAGAAAAAACAAGAAAGTCGAGCAACCTGCAAGGAATGGGTTACGAAAAAAGACGAATTGAATTGTTGAAGAGGGTGAAATTCCTTCAATTAAGATGGAAATTATTCCACTCGAGAGAAGTTTGCCGCCTTCATTATTGGATTGTATTATAGGGCCTAGCCAACCTGCGAGCATATGCAAACTTCTTCTCTTTGCCCTTAGATACGCCTCGACAACCTCAAAATGGAGATGCCATCATGACATAAAATTGATTAACACATCAAATCATTTAAAGTTGTTCGCTTTAAGCTCATTCTCATCCAACTTTTCTTTCTAACCTCATAGTCATCCGAGCAAACTACCTAGTAATCCTCCATAAGATAAGGCGAGTGGCAACTGTTGTTAATGAATTCGAAGATGAAGAGCTTTTTCTATATTTAGAGGGGGGATTCCATACAAGGTTTTCAAATCAAAATTTTTAAAGCTGTCTACCAATCATAATTTTGAGCATCTAGAGTATCCTAGAGGTACTTGTGTAGTGGTTTCTTTGAATCTGAGCTTAATCTTGTTGTAGAGTAAGGATTCATCACCACTTCTTCATCAATAGTTGCAACATGTGCCTTTTGAGTTTGAAATAATTGGCTAGGAAGTTTTTCCCAATGGATTTTCTCCTTTTCCTATTGGTTTTGATTTGGTACATCATTAGTCTTTGTTCCAAGGCTCAAATCACCTTTTATCAATCTAGTTACGCTTAAGGGCTATACTAATTAAGTTGTGATATTCTACCTAGAATATTTCTTCTACATAATTTTTTTCTTGTTGATGTTGTCGACTATGGATAAGCTTGTTGAGGTGTACTTTCTTGCATAGAGTTTCATAACCCATATTCTAGTGAGCAACTGTTATTCTTGCTAGCCCATCCTCTTGCTAATATATTTGTCAATCATGTTGTGATTTTAGCAAATCCATTTTGACTATTGCATTGCACATTCTATGTTTTAGTTAATCCCTTAACTTGTTGATATTAACAATTTATTCTAAGATCTTGGCTATTCCTACAAGAAATGTCAATAGCCTAGATAATCTTAAAATGCCACAATAATATAGAGGCAAGCAAGCTTAACCCAAATAAGAATAGAAGAGGATGGTACAGGAGCTTATTTGGATCAAAATAAAGAAACTAGAATTTGGTGCTTAACTAACTACCATCTAAAAACAAACTGTGAGAATCTAAAATAATATCAACGTCTTTTAATGAAACATGACCAATATTTAAGTAAATCGGTCAAAATTGACCACAATTCATATGTTAAGCATATATTTTCAAATTCTTCTCCATACGTGTCTGTGTGTGTGTGTGATATTTTAAAAAAGGGTATTTTGTCCTTGTAGGCGTGAATAGATGATGATTATGCCAATTTAAGTGTTTTGAATCGGAATTCCTAGTAACAATAGTTAGCCTTCAGTTTTTTAACAAATTATATTCATTGGTTTTAAACGTTATTCTTAAACACCAAATAGGTTAATAGGTTAAAGGTATATTCTTGCTAATAAAAATATTAAAATTGCTTGCCACTTTTATATGTTATTAGAGTTTAAATTGTTTTTTATTCTCTAACAATTTAATCCCGTTACATGTTTAAATAAAGTATGTAGGAGCTTAAGATGTATAAACTAATTTTGTTTGTATCATATTTTGGGGGAGGAGAAACATATGAAATTCAAACACCTTCACCTTCCTCCTTTTTAAATAGAAAATCCATATTTATATAAAAATTCACAATTTCCATCGTCACTTGCTTGGTAAAATGGTGCAAGATGACTCATTGCCACAAAGAATCCTTTCTTCTATCTTTATCCACAAATAAAGAGTTATGACTTACATTTTTTCTTAGAATATACAAAGAAATATGAAATTCAAAAGGTGGAGCCTATATTTTAATTGAATATATATAATATAGCACTTTGTATTCATTATATCCTTAGCCATCATAATAAATAACCACCTCTTGCAATCACTTAGGCAACTTCATATCTACTCTAATTTTTCATATGTTGTATAAATTTAATATATTGCTCCTCAAAGTAATGCCAATAGCTCCCAATCCTTAACCGCCACAATATTACAAAGCTAAGGAAGCTTAACTCAAACAAGAATAGAAGAGAATGATTGTTTATTTGGATCAAACGTAGGAAATTTGAGTTTTGTGCACAATTAAATAGCATCTAAAAAATGAAACCAGTATTTTTTATAAAGTGTTATAAATAGTTAAATAACTCATTCAAATTTGGCCATAATCCATTGCATTAACATATAAAAGAATATTTTTTCAAATTCTTATACATATATGTACAAAATCCTCATATTTAATTATATACAATTTTTTGTACAATTTATATGCTATTAAGAGGATCCCAAAATAGAGCAAAAATGCTTATCTTGTTTCTAGTGTCCTTACCATTTTTTCTCTTCAACATGTTTTTCAATCCCCTTTAGTTAGAGGTGATATATAAAATTCTAAATTTTAAGATTCATAACCTGCCAAGCTCTATTACTTTTAACTTCGTTCCAAGAAAAAGAATAGGATTTTTAAAGCTTTTTGTGTCAAAGATTAATTCAATAAAAAAAATCATAACTCGATTATTTGTATCCTATCCTAATTAATAGGGATTGTATGACCATCTAACACAATGCTATCAAAAGGACATAAATGTGAAAGTAATTTAAATTTTTGGTTGTTTGAATTTAATTGTTGTCATTGCATCAAGTGATATATTTGACAAGTGATATCCTATGATGAAATGCATTATGAAGACTATTACAAATGGTTCTTTCTAGTGGTGTTCACCAAGGGAGGTTTGGTGTGTGAGACAAAGACCAATCGTTAGAGGTGGTTCCAAAACAAAGGAAGAGGAAGGTGTCATAGGAGAAATCTATGGTGGATTTTATGAAGTACTTGGACAAAGAGATTAAAGGTTCTTTGAGAAGTTGGATGGTCATAATTTGGGAAATCTCTAATGGTTTAGATAGGTCCACTGACATATGTATTCACGACGCATTGTATAAGATTCTTTTGGATTTAGCATACAATTTCAAGCATTGGAACACCTTTGAAATTGTACAATCATTAAATTTGTTGGATATTGATGCTGCTAGGACATGTTGTTCTCATTGATGTCAACATAATCCTGTGTTTTGGTGTTGCAGAAAGTTGTTCGGTGATTCGATGTCTGTAGTGAGTTGGTCTGGTGGTTGGGATGCTGAATCAACTAGAGATACTTCATTTATTCCATGATTCTATGTGGCGATTTGGTCGAGTTGTGGATTCTAGCATAAAGACTGTTCTTCTGTGCTCTATAGTTGGCAGAGTCCGGTATTTGATCCGTTGTGCTCCGGTATGATCACATTTTTGGTTGCGGATCTGGGAGAGTATTTTGGATGTTAATATGTATCTTCATTTCAAATGGTTCATGATTGAGAGCTCTGCAAGTTATCTTTCTAGTCTGAATTATTGCTGATAAGTGTTCTTGAGTATTAGCGTGTTGATCGATGAAGATTTGAATAAAGATGGAGATGAAGGGTCGCGTCAATGTTCAACGCTCGTGGTCATGTCATTTCGCAGCCAAATTTCAATGAAGTAATTTCACTCATGGTCATGTGCGCAAATACGAGACAGTATTTAATTGGGATAGTTGGTAGAGAGTGCATGTATACGTCTTGCTTTATTTTTTTCATTTCTTTGCATTTACATTTTCTCACTGATTTTTTCATGCCTGTTCTTTTCTCGAGATTTAATTTTTTTATTCCTTTTAAAAACGTTTTATGCTAATCAATCATTACACGATAAAGTTTCAAAATCAAGGGAAATTTTAGGGTATTATAATCAGTGAATTTTAATAAATTTTTAATGATTGTGTCTTTATTAAGTAAATTTTAGAAAAAAAGTCATTTGATCATCAAGTTTTGTATAATTTTTTAAACTAGTGATTAATAAGGGCTAGTGGCTCTAGTCATTTTGACAGTATACCAACTCAAGCGTGTCTTGAATGGTTATCCACTTCAAAGCATATCCTTGCAAAACAAAATCTTTTTATATTTAGATTATAAGCTTCTATATCTAGAGACCAAGCACCTATATATTAAACCCTTGAATTAAGTTCACCAATGTAGGCTACGTACCAACCACAATTTTGAGCATCCGAGAGTATCCTAAAGTTACTTGTGTAGCGGTTTCTTTGAATCTGAACAAGTAATCTTGTTTTGAGTAAAGATTCATCCACAAATTTCTCAGTCTTGGGAATTCGACAAATTGCTTCTACAACCATTCTTTCTACGTTGCTATTTTTCAAATATCCAATGCCTCTGATAATAGACTATGACAATGGTTATTATCATTTAAAGCTATCTACATTAAGCTCATTCTCATTCAGCTTATCTTTCTCACC
Organism: Cryptomeria japonica; assembly: GCF_030272615.1. Taxonomy (NCBI): domain Eukaryota; kingdom Viridiplantae; phylum Streptophyta; class Pinopsida; order Cupressales; family Cupressaceae; genus Cryptomeria; species Cryptomeria japonica. The sequence goes on along the minus strand of NW_026729747.1, from coordinate 4,268 downwards.
TCATAGCCATCTGAGCAGACTACCTAGTAATCCTCCATAAGATAACGAGAGTGGCATTTGTTGTTAATTAATTCAAAGATGAAGAGATTTTTCTACATTTAGAGGGGGAATTCCATACAAGGTTTTCAAATAAAAAATTTTAAAGTTGTGTACCGATCTTAATTTTAAGAATCCGAGAGTATCATAGAGGTACTTGTGGAGTGTTTTCTTTGAATTTGAACTTAATCTTGTTGTAGAACAAGGATTCATCACCAGTTCTTCATCAATAGTTGCAACATGTTCCTTTTGAGTTTGAAATAATTGGCTAGAAGGTTTTTCCCAATGGATTTTCTCCTTTTCCTATTAGTTTTAAGTTGGTACATCATTAGTCTTTGATCCAACACCCAAATCACTTTTTATCTATCTGGTTAAGCTTAAGGGCGGTACTAAGTGTATAATACTCTACCTAGAATATGTCTTATATATAGTTTATCTTGTTGATGCTATCCACTATGGATAAGCTTGTTGAGTTACATACTCTCTTGCATAGAGTTGCATAACCTATATTCTAGATAGCAACTATTATTCTTGATATCCCGTCCTCTTACTATATATTTGTCAATCATATTGTGAGTTTAGCAAATCCATTTTGACTATTGCATTGCACATTCTATATTTTAGTTAATCTCTTAACTTGTTGATATCAACCATCTATTCTGAGATCTTGGCTATTTCCATAAGAAATGTCACTAGCCTTTAATCTTAAACCAGCACAATATTATAGAGGCAAGCTGACCCAAATAAGAATAGAAGATAGAATGGTGCCTTATTTGGATCAAAATAAACTAGAATTTGGTGCGTAACTAACTACCATATATAAAAATGGTTAGAATCTAAAATAATATCAATGTCTTTTAATGAAACATGACCAATATTTAAGTAAGCCGGTCAAAATTGGTCATAATTCAATATATTGACATACAAAAGCACATATTTTTAAATACTTGTCCGTGTGTGTGTGTGTGTGTGTGATTTAAAAAAAGGGCATTATGTCCTTGTAGGTGTGAATATATGATGATTATGTCAATTTAAGTGTTTTTAATTGGAATTCCTAGTAACAATAGCTAGCCTTCAATTTTTTAACAAATTATATTCGTTGGTTTTAAATGTTATTCTTAAACATCAAATAGGTTAATAGGTTAAAGGCATATTTTTCCTAATAAAAAATTAATATTATTCAAGTCGCTTTTATATGTTATTAGAGTGTAAATTGTTTTTTTAATTCTTTAACAATTTAATCTTGTTATGTTTAAACAAAGTACGTCGTTCAGCTTAAGCCACGTATAAACTAGATTTTTTTGTTATCATATTTTGGAGGAGGAGAAACATATGAAATTCAAACACCTTGACTTTCCTCTTTTTTAAATAGGAAACCCTTGTTTATATAAAAATTCACAATTTCCATCATCACTTGCTTGGTAAAATGGTGCAAGATGACTCCTTGCTACCAAGAATCCTTCCTTCTATCTTTATCCACAAACAAAGAATTATGAATTACATTTTTCCTTAGAATATAAAAGGAAATATGAAGTTGAAAAAGTGGATACTATATTTTAACTCAATATATATAATACAACGCTTGTATTCATTATATCCTTAGCCATCATAATAAATAACCGCCTCTTGCAATCACTTAGGCAACTTCATATCTACTCTAACTTTTCATATGTTGTATGAATTTAATATATTTCTCCCCATAGTATTGCCAATAGCTCCAAATCCTTAACCGCCACAATATTACAAAGGTCGGGAAGCTTAACTTAGACAAGAATAGAAGAAAACGATTCTTTATTTGGATCAAAAGTAGGAAATTTGAGTTTTGTGCACAATTAAATAGCATCTAAAAACCAATCCTAAGATTGCAAAATGAAACCAATATATTTTTTATAAAGCGTAATACAATTTTTTTTACAATTTATATGCTATCAAGAGGATCTTAAAATAGGGCTAAAATGCTTATGTTCTTTCTATTGTCGTTACCATTTTTTCTCTTTAACAAGTTTTTCAATCCCCTTTAGTTGGAGGTGATATATAAAAATTTTAATTTTTAGATTCATAACCTACCAAACTCTATTAGTTTTAAATTCCTTCTAAGAAAAGGAATAGGATTTTTAAAGATGAGATTATTGTGCCAAATGTTAATTTGATAAAAAAAAAAATCACAACTCAATTATTTGTATGCTACAGTGCTTTTTACCCCCCTTGCTTCCTTTTTCTTTCCTTTCTAGATATCTTCGGCGGGTTTGGGGGTTTTTCAGAGCTTTTTGGTGGCTGGTAGCCTGTTATTACTATGTTTTATGTGGCTTCCCTCGATGCTCACTCTGATTCTTTTTTCGTGAGGGTTGTTTTTTCTCTTTGTCCCTAGTCTCCTGGGACTTTTTCTAATCTGGGTTGTCCTCCTATATAGATGGAGGGGTTGTTTCTGTGTTGGACCGTGAAAGGAATGTTTGGGCTTTTGGGCTGCTCTCCTCCTGGCTTTTTTGAGGCAGCCATTTCTCCTATTGAGGTGGAGATTCGGTGGCTGGGAGTGGTCTGGCTTCTACTTGCTGCAAGAGGGTTTTCTAGGCTGTCGTTCTTCCTTCTTCCTTTTCCTATTGAGGCGGGCCTCTTTCCTATTGAGGTGGGGAGATGGAGTGAAGAGGCCTTTCGGTTGATGTTGTTGCTCGAGTTTCTCATTGAGGTTACCTGTCATTTCATTCATAGGAGTCTTCACAAAAAGGTCTGGGTCTTCTTTGTCCCTACGTCCCAGTTTATTTTGTGAGTTGAGGGAGCCTATCAAACCCCTCCTGGATCTTTGGGGTTCAACTGAATAATGTTCCGTTTTTTTCTTCTAGCTTATGGGAGCCTTGTAGTTTTCAAGTGCCCAGTCTAGCAAGTTATTGTTTTTGGTAAGGATCAGGTTCTGGTAAAAGCACTTTGTTGCTGGTTTTGGGAGCCAGTTCAAAACCCAATTTGAAGGTTAGGGGAGTCTTTCAAAACCCTTTTTGTCTAGATAGGGATTGTATGGTTTTATGTTGTAATCTGGTGTTTATGAAAGTTATGTAAGTTATGGGTTTTCTGAGACACCCTTAGTGTCTGGTGAAGGTTAAGGGAGCCTTGTTAAAACCCTTGTGCACGAGATGAGTGTTGGACTTTTGTGTCGTGGTTGTGGTTTGGGATACTGGTTTACAAAGCTTATTTCTCTTAGCAACGATGCACTGTGGATTCTAGATCTTGGTAAAATCTGAGGATTTTGGGTCCCTTCAAAACCTATTGTAAGGGGTTTCGGGTCCCCTCAAAACCTGTTTATCCTTGGGCAAGTGCAAGGTAATGAGTCACAAATTCGTGGAAGTCCATGCGTTGGAAAACGCACTCTTATAAACGAGGGCCCGTTTCAAAAAAACGGGGGCCCGTTTATGCTTCGGGCTCCCGAGCCGAAAGGTAACGGGGGTCTGAAGCAAAAAAAAAACGGGGGCCCGTTTTGTTTAAAAGCGGGCCCCCGTTTCTAAATGGCATTTTTCCTTTTTTTCCACAAGCCGCCCTTGTTTGAAAACGGGGGCCCGTTTTGTGGAAGTTGATTCCACAACTCACCACTTGGCTCGGGATTAGGCCCGGGATAGGCCTGGGATGGCCACACCTGAGACATGGACCGGCAAATTCAAATCTCCATGAATGAAAGCACAAATATGAACTTCAAAAATAGTTTACGCGCCTCTAATCAGAGAATTTTTATACGAAATTAAAACCCATTTCAGATTATACTGTCTAGATTCTAAATATGTAAATTTATTTAAAATTTGATTATTTTAACTATTTTTCATTTAATTTATACTAAATCGGGTCCATAAATTTGAAATATTAACTAATTTTGTTAATTTAATAACTTTTTATTTTAAAGAATTTTGGAAAAAAAATTATATGTCATCAATCTACACAAAATTCTTTTGTATTTAAAAAAAAAAAATCAAAAAATGTTAAGTTTACATCAAATTATGTGGGTCGTACATGTCAAATTTTTAAAAAGATAATTACGGCCATTAAAAAATTAATTTTAAAAAAAAATATTAGAAAAAAAAATACAGAAAAATATGCTCATCAATCTTCAGTGTGTTACAAACCATTTCCCAAAACGGTTTGAGAAAATAATTTTAATTGTGTCAAAAAGTGTGGGTCGTACACATGCATGGTATGGTCTTGAAACGGGCATTTTTAAAACATAGTTTTCAGAACTCCATTCAAAAAGTTATTTT